>NW_026290993.1:117500-185320 GCF_023373465.1 Oncorhynchus keta
TGGTGTATCAATACACTCAGTCACTACTGCTGGTACCAAATAAGAATTTGTTCTTAACTGACTTGCCTAGTTAAATAAAGTTAAAATAAAAAATAAAAATTGACTCTGTACTGGTACCACCCTGTATATAACCTCCACATTGACTCTGTACTGGTACCTCCTGTACATATATATATTTTCTATTATTTATTTTTTTTACCTTTATTTAACCAGGCAAGTCAGTTAAGAACACATTCTTATTTTCAATGACGGCCTGGGAACAGTGGGTAACCGGTACAGAGTCAATGTGGAGGCTATATACAGGGGGGTACCAGTACAGAGTCAATGTGGAGGTTATATACAGGGGGGTACCAGTACAGAGTCAATGTGGAGGCTATATACAGGCGGTACTGGTACAGAGTCAATGTGGAGGCTATATACAGGGGGTACTGGTACAGAGTCAATGGGGCGGCAGCGTAGCCTAGTGGTTAGAGCGTTGGACTAGTAACCGGAAGGTTGCGAGTTCAAACCCCCGAGCTGACAAGGTACAAATCTGTCGTTCTGCCCCTGAACAGGCAGTTAATCCACTGTTCCTAGGCCGTCATTGAAAATAAGATTTTTTTCTTAACTGACTTGCCTAGTTAAATAAAAAATCAAGAAGACAGTGAATTTTCCTGAGTGGCCTGGTTACAGTGTTGAATTAAATCTGCTTAATGTATGGCGTCACCTGAAAATGGTTTCCTAGCAATGACCAACAACCAATTTGACAAAGCTTAAAGAATTTAAAAAAAAATAATGGGCAAATGTTTTACAATGCAGGTGTGGAAAGCTCTTAGACTTACCCTCAAAGACTCACAGCTGTAATCGCTGCCAAAGGTGATTCTAACATGTATTGTCCCAGGGGAATATTATCTACTATTTATCTAATCAAGACATATTTATGAATATTTATCTAATCTAGACATATTATTTTTCATATTATTTTACAAATGTTATAATTTGTCTTCCACTTTGACATAGTATTTTGTGTAGATCGTAGACATATAGGCCAGGTGTCAAGAAGCAGGTGTAGAAGGTCCGTTTAATAATGAATACAGTTAAACATGAGAAGAATACAGAACGTGAATGAAAAAACAACAACACTGCCTGATTACTGAGGACTAAATAAAGGGTGTGTAATGATCAGGTGTGTGTAATGATGGGGATCAGGTGTGTGTAATGATGGGGATCAGGTGTGTGTAATGATGGGGATCAGGTGTGTGTAATGATGGGGATCAGGTGTGTGTAATGATGGGGATCAGGTGTGTGTAATGATGGGGACCAGGTGTGTGTAATGATGGGGATCAGGTGTGTGTAATGATGGGGATCAGGTGTGTGTAATGATGGGGACCAGGTGTGTGTAATGATGGGGACCAGGTGTGTGTAATGATGGGGACCAGGTGTGTGTAATGATGGGGACCAGGTGTGTGTAATGATGGGGACCAGGTGTGTGTAATGATGGGGACCAGGTGTGTGTAATGATGGGGATCAGGTGTGTATAATGATGGGGACCAGGTGTGTGTAATGATGGGGACCAGGTGTGTGTAATGATGGGGATCAGGTGTGTGTAATGATGGGGACCAGGTGTGTGTAATGATGGGGATCAGGTGTGTGTAATGATGGGGACCAGGTGTGTGTAATGATGGGGACCAGGTGTGTGTAATGATGGGGACCAGGTGTGTGTAATGATGATTGCCAGTGCCGGTGGTTAATTGATAGGCGACGATGATTGCTGGAGAAGGGGAGTGGGTGTGACAGTAACAGACATTCTGACAGACAACAACATTCTGTTGACACTCCAAGTGAATTTGTATCCATGTATATCTCTTTGTATATTAAATGTCAGGAGTTGTAAAAAGTTTAAATGTATTTGGTTAAGGTGTATGTAAATGTCCGACTTCAACTATATATCAACTTCTACTGTCCTTTAACCCTTTCACAATATATAAACATATTGATATCAACTATAACTGTCCCCTAACCCTTTCACATTATAGAAACATATTGATATCAACTATAACTGAAATGAAATAGCCAGCCTGCCAGCTTAGTAGAGTCTGCCACTAGCACAGTCAGTGTAGTCAGCTCAGCTATCAAAGCTATCAAATAGTCAATGAACTAATCACTGATCATAATCTTGATGTGATTGGCCTTACTGAAACATGGCTTAAGCCTGATGAATTTACTGTGTTAAATGAGGCCTCACCTCTTGGTTACACTAGTGACCATATCCCCTGTGCATCCCGCAAAGGTGGAGGTGTTGTTAACATTTACGATAGCAAATTTAAATTTACAAAAACCCCCAGACGTTTTCATGAAATCTATGCAGCCTACTCAATCACTTTTTATAGCTACTGTTTACAGGCCTCCTGGGCCATATACAGAGTTCCTCATTGAGTTCCCTGAATTCCTATCGGACCTTGTAGTCATAGCAGATAATATTCAAATTTTTGGTGACTTTAATATTCACATGGAAAAGTCCACAGACCCACTCCAAAAGGCTTTCGGAGCCATCATCAACTCATTGGGTTTTGTCCAACATGTCTCTGGACCTACTCACTGTCACAGTCATACTCTGGACCTAGTTTTGTCCCATGGAAAAAATGTTGTGGATCTTAATGTTTTTCCTCATAATCCTGGACTATCGGACCACCATTTTAGTACCTTTGCAATCGCAACAAATAATCTGCTCAGACCCCAACCAAGGATCATCAAAAGATGTGCTATAAATTCTAGGACAACCCACAGATTCCTAGATACACTTCCAGACTCCCTCCAACTATCCAAGGACGTCAGAGTACAATTATCAGTTAACCACCTAACTGAGGAACTCATTTTAACCTTGTGCAATACCCTAGATGCAGTTGCACCCCTAAAAACTAAAAACATAATGTCATAAGAAACGAGCTCCCTGGTATACAGAAAATACCCGAGCTCTGAAGCAAGCTTCCAGAAAATTGGAACGGAAATGACATCACACCAAACTGGAAGTCTTCCGACTAGCTTGGAAAGACAGTACCATGGAGTATCGAAGAGTCCTCACTGCTGCTCGATCATCCCATTTTTCCAACTTAATTGAGGAAAATAAGAACAATCTGAAATTTCTACACTGGCTTCCTGTTAAGGCAAGGGCTGATTTCAAGGTTTTACTGCTAACCTACAAAGCATTACATAGGCTTGCTCCTACCTATCTTTCCCGATCTGGTCCTGCCGTACATACCTACACGTACGCTATTGTCACAAGACGCAGGCCTCCTAATTGTCCCTAGAATTTCTAAGCAAACAGCTGGAGGCAGGGCTTTCACCTATAAAGCTCAATTTTTATGGAATGGTCTGCCTACCCATGTAAGAGACGCAGACTCAGTCTCAACCTTTAAGTCTTTACTGAAGACTCATCTCTTCAGTGGGTCATATGATTGAGTGTCGTCTGGCCCAGGAGTGTGAAGGTGAACGGAAAGGCTCTGGAGCAACGAACCGCCCTTGCTGTCTCTGCCTGGCCGGTTCCCCTCTTTCCACTGGGATTCTATGCCTCTAACCCTATTACAGGGGCTGAGTCACTGGCTTACTGGTACTCCATGCCGTCCCTAGGAGGGGTGCGCCACTTGAGTGGGTTGAGTCACTGACGTGATCTTCCTGTCTGGATTGTCACCTCCCCCCCCTTGGGTTGTGCCATGGTGGAGATCTTTGTGGGCTATACTCGGCCTTGTCTCAGGATGGTAAGTTGGTGGTTGAAGATATCCTTCTAGTGGTGTGGGGGCTGTGCTTTGGCAAAGTGGGTGGGGTTATATCCTGCCTGTTTGGCCCTGTGCGGGGGTGTCCTCGGATGGGGCCACAGTGTCTCCTGACCCCTCCTGTCTCAGCCCCAGTATTTATGCTGCAGTAGTTTATGTGTCGGGGGGCTCGGGTCAGTCTGTTATATGTGGAGTACGTCTCCTGTCTTATCCGGTGTCCTGTGTAAATTCAAGTATGCTCGCTCTAATTCTCCATTTCTCTCTTTCTCTCTCCCTCGGAGGACCTGAGCCCACGACCATGCCTCAGGACAACCTGGCATGATGACTCCTTGTTGTCCCCAGTCCACCTGGCCGTGCTGCTGCTCCAGTTTCAACTGACCTGAGCCCTAGGACCATGCCCCAGGACTACCTGGCATGATGACTCCTTGCTGTATCCAGTGCACCTGGCCGTGCTGCTGCTCCAGTTTCAACTGTTCTGCCTGCGGCTATGGAACCCTGACCTGTTCACCGGACGTGCTACCTGTCCCAGACCTGCTACCTGTCCCAGACCTGCAACCTGTCCCAGACCTGCTGTTTTCAACTCTTTAGAGACAGCAGGAGCAGTAGAGATACTCTTAGTGATCGCCTTTGAAAAGCCAACTGACATTTACTCCTGAGGTGCTGACTTGTTGCACCCTTGACAACTACTGTAATTATTATTATTTGACCATGCTGTTCATTTATGAACTTTTGAACATCTTGGCCATGTTCTGTTATAATCTCCACCCGGCACAGCCAGAAGAGGACTGGCCACCCCTCATAGCCTGGTTCCTCTCTAGGTTTCTTCCTAGGTTTTGGCCTTTCTAGGGAGTTTTCCTAGCCACCGTGCTTCTACACCTGCATTTCTTGCTGTTTGGGGTTTTAGGCTGTGTTTCTGTACAGTACTTTGTGACATCAGCTGATGTAGGAAGGTCTATATAAATACATTTGATTTGATCTGTCCCCTAACACTTTCACAATTTAGAAACATATTGATATCAACTTCTACTGTCCTCTAACCCTTTCACAATATAGAAACATATATCAACTATAACTGTCCCCTAACCCTTTCACAATATAGAAACATATTGATATCAACTTCTACTGTCCTCTAACCCTTTCACAATATAGAAACATTTATATCAACTTCCAGAGGAAGGAAACCAGTCAGGGACTTTAAAACAGTTACAGAGTTTAATGGCTGTGATAGGAGAAAACTGAGGATGGATGAACAATACTAACCTAAATGACAGGCACCGGGGTCTGACAACTTGTAGGCAGAGTTGTTAAAGTAATTTTCCGTCCATGTAATATATAATATAATATATGCCATTTAGCTGACGCTTTTATCCAAAGCGACTTACAGTCATGTGTGCATACATTCTACGTATGGGTGGTCCCGGGAATCGAACCCACTACCCTGGCGTTACAAGCACCATGCTCTACCAACTGAGCCACAGAAGGACATATTTCCTCAACTAACCGGTGCTCCCGCAAACTGACTCTGTAACGGTATCCCCTGTGTATAGTCTCGCTATTGTTATTTTATTGCTGCTCTTTAATTACTTGTACTTTTATTTCTTATTATTATCCATATTTTTTTAAACTGCATTCTTGGTTCGGGGCTCGTCAATAACATCAAGGCGGTGGCCCGTTCCTTACAGCATTTCAATAAGCATTTCACTGTAAAGTCCTGTTGTATTCCTGTTACCTGTTATACCTGTTGTATTCCTGTTACCTGTTATACCTGTTGTATTCCTGTTACCTGTTATACCTGTTGTATTCCTGTTACCTGTTATACCTGTTGTATTCCTGTTACCTGTTATACCTGTTGTATTCCTGTTACCTGTTATACCTGTTGTATTCCTGTTACCTGTTATACCTGTTGTATTCCTGTTACCTGTTATACCTGTTGTATTCCTGTTACCTGTTATACCTGTTGTATTCCTGTTACCTGTTATACCTGTTGTATTCCTGTTACCTGTTATACCTGTTGTATTCCTGTTACCTGTTATACCTGTTGTATTCCTGTTACCTGTTATACCTGTTGTATATTACCTGTTATACCTGTTGTATACCTGTTACCTGTTATTCCTGTTACCTGTTATACCTGTTATACCTGTTGTATACCTGTTACCTGTTATACCTGTTGTATACCTGTTACCTGTTATACCTGTTGTATACCTGTTACCTTTTATACCTGTTGTATTCCTGTTACCTGTTATTCCTGTTGTATTCCTATTACCTGTTATACCTGTTGTATTCCTGTTACCTGTTATACCTGTTACCTGTTACCTGTTATACCTGTTGTATTCCTGTTACCTGTTATACCTGTTGTATTCCTGTTACCTGTTATACCTGTTGTATACCTGTTACCTGTTATACCTGTTGTATTCCTGTTACCTGTTATTCCTGTTACCTGTTATACCTGTTATACCTGTTGTATTCCTGTTACCTGTTATACCTGTTGTATACCTGTTACCTGTTATACCTGTTGTATACCTGTTACCTGTTATACCTGTTGTATTCCTGTTACCTGTTATACCTGTTGTATTCCTGTTACCTGTTATACCTGTTGTATTCCTGTTACCTGTTATACCTGTTGTATTCCTGTTACCTGTTATACCTGTTGTATTCCTGTTACCTGTTATACCTGTTGTATTCCTGTTACCTGTTATACCTGTTGTATTCCTGTTACCTGTTATACCTGTTGTATTCCTGTTACCTGTTATACCTGTTGTATACCTGTTACCTGTTATACCTGTTGTATTCCTGTTACCTGTTATACCTGTTGTATTCCTGTTACCTGTTATACCTGTTGTATTCCTGTTACCTGTTATACCTGTTGTATTCCTGTTACCTGTTATACCTGTTGTATTCCTGTTACCTGTTATACCTGTTGTATTCCTGTTACCTGTTATACCTGTTGTATTCCTGTTACCTGTTATACCTGTTGTATACCTGTTACCTGTTATACCTGTTGTATTCCTGTTACCTGTTATTCCTGTTACCTGTTATACCTGTTATACCTGTTGTATTCCTGTTACCTGTTATACCTGTTGTATTCCTGTTACCTGTTATACCTGTTGTATACCTGTTACCTGTTATACCTGTTGTATACCTGTTACCTTTTATACCTGTTGTATTCCTGTTACCTGTTATACCTGTTGTATTCCTGTTACCTGTTATACCTGTTGTATTCCTGTTACCTGTTATACCTGTTGTATTCCTGTTACCTGTTATACCTGTTGTATACCTGTTACCTGTTATACCTGTTGTATTCCTGTTACCTGTTATACCTGTTGTATACCTGTTACCTGTTATACCTGTTGTATACCTGTTACCTTTTATACCTGTTGTATTCCTGTTACCTGTTATACCTGTTGTATTCCTGTTACCTGTTATACCTGTTGTATTCCTGTTACCTGTTATACCTGTTGTATTCCTGTTACCTGTTATACCTGTTGTATTCCTGTTACCTGTTATACCTGTTGTATTCCTGTTACCTGTTATACCTGTTGTATACCTGTTACCTGTTATACCTGTTGTATCCCTGTTACCTGTTATACCTGTTGTATTCCTGTTACCTGTTATACCTGTTGTATTCCTGTTACCTGTTATACCTGTTGTATTCCTGTTACCTGTTATACCTGTTGTATTCCTGTTACCTGTTATACCTGTTGTATTCCTGTTACCTGTTATATACTAACCCTAATAACATTTGATTTGATTTGAAGGTATAGTCATTCAACAAGCACAGCACTTACTGCACTAACCCCTAACCCTAACCCTAACCCCTAACCCCTAACCCCTAACCCTAACCCTACCCCTAACCCCTAACCCTAACCCTAACCCTAACCCTAACCCTAACCCTAACCCTAACCCCCTAACCCTAACCCTAACCCTAACCCTAACCCCTAACCCTAACCCTAACCCTAACCCTAACCCTAACCCTAACCCTAACCCTAACCCTAACCCCTAACCCTAACCCTAACCCTAACCCTAACCCTAACCCTTACCCTAACCCTAACCCTAACACACACATGACTGATTGATGCAGTAGTAGCTAGGAAGGGGAGAAGTCTGTCTATAATGAAGCGCTACTCTGCCTTCTTAACAACACTATCAACAAGGTAGGTCCTACAGGCCCTAGTTTCTACCTTCTTAACAACACTATCAACAAGGCAGGTCCTACAGGCCCTAGTTTCTACCTTCTTAACAACACTATCAACAAGGCAGGTCCTACAGGCCCTAGTTTCTACCTTCTTAACAACACTATCAACAAGGCAGGTCCTACAGGCCCTAGTTTCTACCTTCTTAACAACACTATCAACAAGGCAGGTCCTACAGGCCCTAGTTTCTACCTTCTTAACAACACTATCAACAAGGCAGGTCCTACAGGCCCTAGTTTTGTCGCACCTTGACTACTGTTCAGTCGTGTGGTCAGGTGCCACAACAAAGGACTTAGGAAAATTGCAATTGACTCAGAACAGGGCAGCATGGCTGGCCCTTGGATGTACACAGAGAGCTAATATTAATAATATGCATGTCAATCTCTCCTGGCTGAAAGTGGAGGAGAGATTGACTTCATCACTACTTTTATTGATGAGAGGTATTGACAAGTTGAAGGCACCGAGCTGTCTGTCTGAATTACTGGCACACAGCTCAGACACCCATGTATACCCCACAAGACATGGCACAAGTCCACAGTCCCCAAGTCCAGAACAGACTATGGGAGCAGCACACTACTACACAGAGCCATGACTACATGGAACTCTATTCCACAGTACTACATAGAGCCATGACTACATGGAACTCTATTACACAGTACTACATAGAGCCATGACTATATGGAACTCTATTCTACAGTACTACATAGAGCCATGCCTACATGGAACTCTATTCCACAGTACTACATAGAGCCATGACTACATGGAACTCTATTCTACAGTACTACATAGAGCCATGACTACATGGAACTCTATTCTACAGTACTACATAGAGCCATGACTACATGGAACTCTATTCCACAGTACTACATAGAGCCATGACTACATGGAACTCTATTCTACAGTACTACGTAGAGCCATGACTAGATGTAACTCTATTCCACAGTACTACATAGAGCCATGTCTACATGGAACTCTATTCTACAGTACTACATAGAGTCATGACTACATGGAACTCTATTCCACAGTACTACATAGAGCCATGACTACATGGAACTCTATTCCACAGTACTACATAGAGCCATGACTACATGGAACTCTATTCCACAGTACTACATAGAGCCATGGCTACATGGAACTCTATTCCACATCAGGTAACTGATGCAGCAGTAGAATTAGATTTTTTTTTAAACAGATAAAAAAACACCTTCTGGAACTGCTGGGACTGTGGAGGAACACAAACATTGGCACACACACACACACACACACACACACACACACACACACACACACACACACACACACACACACACACACACACACACACACACACACACACACACACACACACACACACACACACACACACACACACACACACACACACACACACACACGCATACACACACACACGCACACACACACACACACGCACACACACACACGCACACACGCACACACACACACACACACACACACACACACACACACACACACACACACACACACACACACACACACACACACACACACACACACACACACACACACACACACACACGACAACATTTTCACTATACCAACACATGGATTTAGTACTGTAGATATGTGGTAGTGGTGGAGTAGGGGCCTGAGGGCACACAGTGTGTTGTGAAATCTGTGAATGTATTGTAATGTTTTTAAAACTGTATAAACTGCCTTATTTTGCTGGACCCCAGGAAGAGTAGCTGCTGCTTTGGCATAATAAATGTATCCATAATAAATACAAATTCATCAAATTCCACTGTCGTCTAAAACCCTTCCACTGTTCTCTGAGACTGAACACCCTTAAAAGAATCCTGAATCTAAAGAAACTAACCTCAACCCTCACAGAGGGTCTCTCATCTAGTCACTTCCTGTTAAAACAGGATACTGACTGACATGACTCAACAACAGGAAGTTGGCTTCCTCTTTGAGAAAGCAAAGCATTATGGGAGCTTGGAGGACAGACATCATACCACACATACTAACCTAAAACGATCCTCAAATCTCTGAAGCCCCTTAGAACTAACACCTAACCCTAACACAAAACCAGACACTAACCCTAACTCTACATTCATAAGAACCCGCAGGCACCTGCTGTAGAACACTCAGACACTATTTAGAACATTCTGGGATGATTTAGAACATTCAGACACTATTTAGAACATTCAGACACTATTTAGAACATTCTGGGATGATTTAGAACATTCAGACACTATTTAGAACATTCAGACACTATTTAGAACATTCAGACACTATTTAGAACATCGCGACACTCTTTAGAACATTCAGACACTATTTAGAACATTCAGACAATATTTAGAACATTGCGGCACTCTTTAGAATATTCGGACAGTATTTAGAACATTCAGGGACCATTTAGAACATTCAGGGACTATTTAGAACAGTTCCTGCGTTCCATTGACCTTTACTGCATCAATTGTAACGTTGTCACGGTAATGTCACACCAAAGGAAGTGGTGTGTGTGTGTGTGTGTGTGTGTGTGTGTGTGTGTGTCAGGCAGAGCTGTAATCCTACCTCTCTGTTCAGCCATGGTCTGTATCGCTTAGCAGTGATATAACAGTCTTTCTATTCTCTCTCCCCCTCCCTCTCTCTCCCCTCTTCTCTCTAACACACAAACGGCTCTCTTTGCTCTCTTTCTTCCTTCCTTTCCTCTCTCCTCTCTCTCTTCTCCTCTCTTTCTCTCCCCTCCTTCCCTACCTCGTTCTCTTTCATACACTCTGCTCTCTCCTCCACCCTTACCCTGCACCTCTATCTATCAACAGGCTCTTTATTAGAACAAGCTGCCAGCCTCCTCTGTCTACCCTCCTCCCCCTCTCTCTTCCCAACTCCCCTCTCTCTACCCTCCTCCTCTCTTTTCTCTCCTCCCCTCCCCCCTCTTTTCCCTCCTCCCCTCTCTCTCTACCCTCCTCCCCCTCTCTCTACCATCCTCCCCCTCTCTTTTCTCTCCTCCCTCTTCCCTCCTCTTCCTCTCTCTACCCTCCTCCACCTCTCTTTTATCTCCTCCCACTCCAACCTCTCAACAATCCCTCCTCTCTCTTCTCCCCCCTCCCCCCTCCCCCCTCTCTTTACCCTCCTCCCCCTCTCTTCCCTCCTCCTCTCTCTACAATCTCCCCCCTTCTCTTTTCTCTCTTCCCACTCCAACCTCTCAACACTTCCTCCTCTCTCTTCTCTCCTCCCCTCTCTCCTCACCTCAACCCCAACCCTAATCCTAACCCTCTTTCTTTTCTCCTCACATCTCACTTCTCTTCTCTCCTCCCACTCCAACCTCACCTCAACAATCCTCCCTTTCTCTTCCCTCCTCCTCCTCTCTCTTTCCTCCTCCTCCTTTCTCTTCCCTCCCCTCTCTCTTCTCTCTTCCCCTCTCTCTTCTCTACTCCCCCTCTCTCTTCTCTCCTCCTCCACTCCCTCTCTCTACCCTCCTCCCCCTCTCTCTTCCCTCCTCCTCCCTCTACCCTCCTCCCCCTCTTTCTTCCTTCCTCCCCCTCTCTTCCCTCCTCCCCCTCTCTCGTCTCTTCTTCCACTGTAACCTCCCCTCTAACACTCCCCCCTCTCTCTACCCTCCTCCCCTTCTCTCTTCTCCCCCCTCTCTCTACCCCCCTCTCCAACCACCCCTCAACACACCCTCCTCTCTCTACCCTCCTCCCCCCCTTCTCCTCTTCTCCCCCCCCCTCCAACCACCCCTCAACACTCCCCCCTCTCTACCCTCCCCCCCTTCTCTCTTCTCCCCCCTCTCTCTACCCCCCCCTCTCCAACCACCCCTCAACACACCCTCCTCTCTCTACCCTCCTCCCCTTCTCTCTTCTCCCCCCTCTCCCCTCCAACCACCCCTCAACACTCCCCCTCTCTCTACCCTCCTCCTCCCCCTCTCTCTTCAACACACCCTCCTCTCTCCCTCTCTCTACCCCCTGCAACCACCCCTCAACACACCCTCCTCTCTGTTTCTCTCTCTGGGTTCAAGGAGGGCTGGGTACATCTAAATGTGTGTGTGTACATATATAATCATATTTTGACCCTTTCCCTTTCGTGTTTCTTCAATGTTTCCTCATTTTTCATTTTGATAGTCTGAAAGTGATTAATCAGCTCTTTTAGTTCCTCAAACACACATACTGGTTGACTAATACCAAAAGGGGAAGGGTTAGGGAGACAGACAGAGAGATGGTGAGAGAGAGTGAGACAGTGAGAGACAGAGTGAGAGAGAGGCAGACAGATTGAGACAGAGAGGCTGGGTGGGGAGATGAGAGGGAAAGAGAGACAGAGATACAGAGAGGAAAGAACATTGTCAGTGTGGTGCCTATCGTGTTCGCCTCAGAAACAAAATGTCCACAGTTAGAAACAGGGCTGAAACAGAAAGCTCCACGAATATCAATAAAAATCTGTTTACTCCTTGTAGATGCTTCGAGCAGCAGTTTCTGTAGTGTAGTGGTTATCACCTGAGAGTAACACGTGGTGTATAGCCGTAGCACAATTTTGATGACCTTTTCTGCCATTTTGAGACATGGTTATCCCACCCAGGGACATATGATTATGTATACTACTTGTTACACTGTAGTTAAAACATGGATCACATGACAGCACATGTTTAATAAAATAAACACTATAGTTGATTCCCTCAGGATTTGGTACACTGTACTTAAAACAATAATGACATAAAAAGTTTAATCAGTTGATGGATTTTTTTCAATTGTATTCAAATCTTTATTATAATTACGTTTATTCCCTCAAACAATTTTACAGGAGAGGAGAGGACCCACTGTGATTAACTAGTTTTACAGGAGAGGAGGGGACCCACTGTGATTAACAACATTGGGGCAAAAAAGTATTTAGTCAGCCACCAATTGTGCAAGTTCTCCCACTTAAAAAGATGAGAGGGGCCTGTAATTTTCATCATAGGTACACTTTATTTTTATTTATTTTACCTTTATTTAACTAGGCAAGTCAGTTAAGAACAAATTCTTATTTTCAATGACGGCCTAGGAACAGTGGGTTAACTGCCTGTTCAGGGGCAGAACTTCAACTATGACAGACAAAATGAGAAACAAAAATCCAGAAAATCACATTGTATGATTTTTAATGAATTTATTTGCAAATTATGGTGGAAAATAAGTATTTGGTCAATAACAAAAGTTTATCTCAATACTTTGTTATATACCCTTTGTTGGCAATGACAGAGGTCAAACGTTTTCTGTAAGTCTCCACAAGGTTTTCACACACTGTTGCTGTTTTTTTGGCCCATTCCTCCATTAAGATCTCCTCTAGAGCAGTGATGTTTTGGGGCTGTTGCTGGGAAACACTGACTTTCAACTCTCTCCAAAGATGTTCTATGGGGTTGAGATCTGGAGACTGGCTAGGCCACTCCAGGACCGTGAAATGCTTTTTACGAAGCCACTCCTTCATTGCCCGGGTGGTGTGTTTGGGATCATTGTCATGCTGAAAGACCCAGCCATGTTTCATCTTCAATACCCTTGCTGATGGAAGGAGGTTTTCACTCAAAATCTCACGATACATGGCCCCATTCATTCTTTCCTTTACACGGATCAGTCGTCCTGGTCCCTGTGCAGAAAAACAGCCCCAAAGGATAATGTTTCCACCCCCATGCTTCATAGTAGGTATGGTGTTCTTTGGATGCAACTCAGCATTCTTTGTCCTCCAAACACGATGAGTTCATTTTTTACAAAAAAGTTATATTTTGGTTTCATCTGACCATATGACATTCTCCCTATCTTCTTCTGGATCATCCAAATGCTCTCTAGCAAACTTCAGATGGGCCTGGACATGTACTGGGTTAAGCAGGGGGGCACTGCAGGATTTGAGTCCCTGGCGGCGTAGTGTGTTACTGATGGTAGGCTTCATTACTTTGGTCCCAGCACTCTGCAGGTCATTCCCTAGGTCCCCCCGTGTAAGTTCTGGGATTTTTGCACACCGTTCTTGTGGTCATTTTGACCCCACGGGGTGAGATCTTGCGTGGAGCCCCAGATCGAGAGAGATTATCAGTGGTCTTGTATGTCTTCCATTTCCTAATAATTGCTCTCCCAAAAGAAGGCATTAATTAATGAACAATTGAATTTTCGGTTACAACTATGGTACATATTGAATGTATCAATGAGTGCTGTTTCCACAGAGGTTCAAATCGGGGACCTTTTGCATGCTAAGCGAACGTGATAACCATTCCACTACAGAAACTGCTGCTAGTTTTTTCAGCAAGGAGTAACCCGAGTTTTACAGATATTCATTGCATGTCTTCGAATCTCCAAAATAAGGCATTTATTAGAACAACTATTCTCTGTTACAAATACAGTACTTACTGGATTTGTCATAGAGAACTGTTTCCGCCCGGCTTCGAACCGGGTACCATTCGTGTGTAAAGCAAACTTGTTAACTACTAAACTAGAGAAACTGCTGCTAGAATTATCACCGTGGAGTTAACCAAATTTTACATTTATTCATCGCACAAATTCGAAATTCCAACATAATGCATTCATGAAAATTCTCTGTTAATAATACAGTACTTCTTACATGTGTCAGAGACCTCTGTTTCCGCCCAGCATCGAAAAGTATACATTTTGCATCTTAAGTGAACTTGATAACCACTACGCTATGGAATCTTTTGATTCCCAAAAGAAGGCATTAATGAAAAATTGAATTTTCAGTTTCAACAATGGTACTTATTGAATGTATCAACAAGTGCTGTTTCGGGGGGGACAAAATGGCGCCGTAGAGAGAACACGGTGTTTCAGCGAGCTCTCGTGGCATTCGTAAATGTATATTCTTACATTAATCTCCTAGCTTGAAAAAGTGGTAGAATTGGCTAAATAAGTTACCATATAATGAGTCTTGACGACTATTTCGCAAAAATCTCCGACAACATGCCCAATAGAACTACTAAGAAGTCGACCAAAACCACCACCCATATGGATGTGCATGAGGAGCTAGCTAACGTTAGCGAAGCTAACACCATTGCGGATCCAGGCACAATGGAGCTGGTGATTCAAAAGATGACTGATAACATTACTAAAGTGATCGATGCTAAGATAAGAACGGTCTTGGAAGCAATAGCAGGCCATTCAGCTGAAATACAGAGGGTTGTGAAACGTGTTGTTGAGGCGGAAGGAAGAATTGCTGCAGTGGAAACTTCAACTACATCTATGGACGCTAAGATAAAAGCACTTGAGAAACAGGTGCGCGAAATGGCGGAGCACATTGACGACTTGGATAATCGAGGACGCAGATGCAATATTCATGTTGTGGGACTCCCGGAAAATTCTGAAGGGACACGTTCAGTAAAATTCTTTGAGGAATGGATCCCTGGCTACCTACAAATGGACACTAAGGCTGGTCGTGTGAAGCTGGACAGAGCCCATCGCTCTCAAGCACCGATACCGGGCTCCAATCAACGCCCACGGCCGGTGGTTATAAAGTTCCACAACTTCACCGACAAGCAGCGCGTCATGGATGCGGCTAGAAACATTGGCTCTGTTGGTAGTCAACATAAAGGTCCAAAGGTTTCATTCTTCCACAGCGGTTGTACGAAGACGCAAAGCGTTTGATGAGGCGAAGGCTCGACTCAGGAGAATGAAGATGGACTATGCACTGTTGTACCCGGCCACATTGAAGATTATGGTCAACGGATCACCTAAAAAGCTCTACACACCTGAAGAGGCTGCTGCGTTTATTTACTCTCTCGGGTAAATAACTTTAAGCTGCACCTCCACAGCATTGAATAACTTTGCTTATTTTTGGTTGAATCTGATCATGAAACAGTGGTGTGAGTCCTGACGTACTCCGGCTCAGTAATATTCGTATCTTGAACCCATATTGGTGCCCAGGCTTGGTTTTAGGTGGAAGAGCCTCAATCTTCTTCTATTGATTTTCTTTTCCATATATATAAAGGATGAGGCTATTGAGCGGCAATGCGGACTTAAGAGTCTACATTGGAGAGTTGAAATCTTTAAAATTTACAGGTCTCCCAAAGGAGCGAGGGGTTATCTGTTGAATGAGAGTTAATAGAGAAAAATGCTTTAAACTCTGTTATAAAATATGATGTGAATGTATGGTCTTTAAGAATGGTTGTGTTCAACCTCCAATGTCTTGACCGATTGAATGCCCCGTTGAGTTTTATGTCCAGGATCACCTCAGCATGATCAGATATGACTATGCTTCCTATCCTAGCAGATAAAACAGACTGCAAAGACGTCTTGGGCATAAAAAAATAATCTATTCTAGTCTGACATCCATGAGGTGCAGAGAAAAAAGTGAACTCTCTGTTGGAGGGATGGAAAGCTCTCCAGACATCCGCATACCCCAGATTATCACAAATAACTTTAAGTGACTTAGCTTGAGGAGAGAGTGAAGCTATACCGCTGGGAAACTTATCAATAAGGGGGTTCAACAAGCAGTTAAAATCTCCTCCAACCACTGCAGTGTCCGAGTTTAATTCTGAAAAGTCTAGAAATGCCTTAGTGAGGAAATCAGGGGGGTGAGCAGGGGGGAAGTAAATATTCATTATGGAAATGTTCTGCCCTTGTAAAGTACCATTAATTTACATTTACATTTAAGTCATTTAGCAGACGCTCTTATCCAGAGCGACTTACAAATTGGTGCATTCACCTTATGACATCCAGTGGAACAGTCACTTTACAATAGTGCATCTAAATCTTAAAAGGGGGGGGGGGGTGAGAAGGATTACTTATCCTATCCTAGGTATTCCTTAAAGAGGTGGGGTTTCAGGTGTCTCCGGAAGGTGGTGATTGACTCCGCTGTCCTGGCGTCGTGAGGGAGTTTGTTCCACCATTGGGGGGCCAGAGCAGCGAACAGTTTTGACTGGGCTGAGCGGGAACTGTACTTCCTCAGTGGTAGGGAGGCGAGCAGGCCAGAGGTGGATGAACGCAGTGCCCTTGTTTGGGTGTAGGGCCTGATCAGAGCCTGGAGGTACTGAGGTGCCGTTCCCCTCACAGCTCCGTAGGCAAGCACCATGGTCTTGTAGCGGATGCGAGCTTCAACTGGAAGCCAGTGGAGAGAGCGGAGGAGCGGGGTGACGTGAGAGAACTTGGGAAGGTTGAACACCAGACGGGCTGCGGCGTTCTGGATGAGTTGTAGGGGTTTAATGGCACAGGCAGGGAGCCCAGCCAACAGCGAGTTGCAGTAATCCAGACGGGAGATGACAAGTGCCTGGATTAGGACCTGCGCCGCTTCCTGTGTGAGGCAGGGTCGTACTCTGCGGATGTTGTAGAGCATGAACCTACAGGAACGGGCCACCGCCTTGATGTTAGTTGAGAACGACAGGGTGTTGTCCAGGATCACGCCAAGGTTCTTAGCGCTCTGGGAGGAGGACACAGTGGAGTTGTCAACCGTGATGGCGAGATCATGGAACGGGCAGTCCTTCCCCGGGAGGAAGAGCAACTCCGTCTTGCCGAGGTTCAGCTTGAGGTGGTGATCCGTCATCCACACTGATATGTCTGCCAGACATGCAGAGATGCGATTCGCCACCTGGTCATCAGAAGGGGGAAAGGAGAAGATTAATTGTGTGTCGTCTGCATAGCAATGATAGGAGAGACCATGTGAGGTTATGACAGAGCCAAGTGACTTGGTGTATAGCGCGAATAGGAGAGGGCCTGGAACAGAGCCCTGGGGGACACCAGTGGTGAGAGCGCGTGGTGAGGAGACAGATTCTCGCCACGCCACCTGGTAGGAGCGACCTGTCAGATAGGACGCAATCCAAGCGTGGGCCGCGCCGGAGATGCCCAACTCGGAGAGGGTGGAGAGGAGGATCTGATGGTTCACAGTATCGAAGGCAGCCGATAGGTCTAGAAGGATGAGAGCAGAGGAGAGAGAGTTAGCTTTAGCGGTGCGGAGCGCCTCCGTGATACAGAGAAGAGCAGTCTCAGTTGAATGACTAGTCTTGAAACCTGACTGATTTGGATCAAGAAGGTCATTCTGAGAGAGATAGCGGGAGAGCTGGCCAAGGACGGCACGTTCAAGAGTTTTGGAGAGAAAAGAAAGAAGGGATACTGGTCTGTAGTTGTTGACATCGGAAGGGATCGAGTGTAGGTTTTTTCAGAAGGGGTGCAACTCTCGCTCTCTTGAAGACGGAAGGGACGTAGCCAGCGGTCAGGGATGAGTTGATGAGCGAGGTGAGGTAAGGGAGAAGGTCTCCGGAAATGGTCTGGGGAAGAGAGGAGGGGATAGGGTCAATCGGGCAGGTTGTTGGGCGGCCGGCCGTCACAAGACGCAAGATTTCATCTGGAGAGAGAGGGGAGAAAGAGGTCAGAGCACAGGGTAGGGCAGTGTGAGCAGAACCAGCGGTGTCGTTTGACTTAGCAAACGAGGATCGGATGTCGTCGACCTTCTTTTCAAAATGGTTGACGAAGTCATCTGCAGAGAGGGAGGAGGGGGGAGGGGGAGGAGGATTCAGGAGGGAGGATAAGGTGGCAAAGAGCTTCCTAGGGTTAGAGGCAGAAGCTTGGAATTTAGAGTGGTAGAAAGTGGCTTTAGCAGCAGAGACAGAAGTGGAAAATGTAGAGAGGAGGGAGCGAAAGGATGCCAGGTCCGCAGGGAGGCGAGTTTTCCTCCATTTCCGCTCGGCTGCCCGGAGCCCTGTTCTGTGAGCTCGCAATGAGTCGTCGAGCCACGGAGCGGGGAGGACCGAGCCGGCCTGGAGGATATTGGGCATAGAGAGTCAAAGGATGCAGAAAGGGAGGAGAGGAGGGTTGAGGAGGCAGAATCAGGAGATAGGTTGGAGAAGGTTTGAGCAGAGGGAAGAGATGATAGGATGGAAGAGGAGAGAGTAGCGGGGGAGAGAGAGCGAAGGTTGGGACGGCGCGATGCCATCCGAGTAGGGGCAGTGTGGGAAGTGTTGGATGAGAGCGAGAGGGAAAAGGATACAAGGTAGTGGTCGGAGACTTGGAGGGGAGTTGCAATGAGGTTAGTGGAAGAACAGCATCTAGTAAAGATGAGGTCGAGCGTATTGCCTGCATTGTGAGTAGGGGGGGAAGGTGAGAGGGTGAGGTCAAAAGAGGAGAGGAGTGGAAAGAAGGAGGGAGAGAGGAATGAGTCAAAGGCAGACGAGGGGAGGTTAAAGTCGCCCAGAACTGTGAGAGGTGAGCCGTCCTCAGGAAAGGAGCTTATCAAGGCATCAAGCTCATTGATGAACTCTCCGAGGGAACCTGGAGGGCGATAAATGATAAGGATGTTAAGCTTGAAAGGGCTGGTAACTGTGACAGCATGGAATTCAAAGGAGGCGATAGACAGATGGGTAAGGGGAGAAAGAGAGAATGACCACTTGGGAGAGATGAGGATCCCGGTGCCACCACCCCGCTGACCAGAAGCTCTCGGGGTGTGCGAGAACACGTGGGCGGACGAAGAGAGAGCAGTAGGAGTGGCAGTGTTATCTGTGGTGATCCATGTTTCCGTCAGTGCCAAGAAGTCGAGGGACTGGAGGGAGGCATAGGCTGAGATGAACTCTGCCTTGTTGGCCGCAGATCGGCAGTTCCAGAGGCTACCGGAGACCTGGAACTCCACGTGGGTCGTGCGCGCTGGGACCACCAGATTAGGGTGTCCGCGGCCACGCGGTGTGGAGCGTTTGTATGGTCTGTGCAGAGAGGAGAGAACAGGGATAGACAGACACATAGTTGACAGGCTACAGAAGAGGCTACGCTAATGCAAAGGAGATTGGAATGACAAGTGGACTACACGTCTCGAATGTTCAGAAAGTTAAGCTTACGTAGCAAGAATCTTATTGACTAAAATGATTAAAATTATACAGTACTGCTGAAGTAGGCTTGCTGGCAGTGGCTGCGTTGTTGACTTTGTAGGCTAGCTGGCAGTGGCTGCGTTGTTGACACTACACTAATCAAGTCGTTCCGTTGAGTGTAATAGTTTCTACAGTGCTGCTATTCGGGGGCTAGCTGGCTAGCTAGCAGTGTTGATTACGTTACGTTGCGTTAAAAGAACGACAATAGCTGGCTAGCTGACCTAGAAAATCGCTCTAGACTACACAATTATCTTTGATACAAAGACGGCTATGTAGCTAGCTATGTAGCTAGCTACGATCAAACAAATCAAACCGTTGTACTGTAATGAAATTAAATGAAAATGTGAGACTTCAATTACATCTCTTATTAATATTATTGAATTATTCAGCGGATTCTCAGGCTACAAGATTAACCTTACTAAGTCAGAGGCTATGCCACTTGGTAGCCTACACTCTGTACCTAATACTTCTCCCCCCTTCCCTTTTAAATGGTCTCCCTCAGGTTTCATGTATCTGGGTATATTTGTAACTCCTAAATTCCAGCTAATGTACAAAGCCAATTTTGTTCCTTTGTTTGATACAATAAGACAGGATCTGGAGCGCTGGAACTCTCTCCCCATTTCTTGGTTGGGTAGAATATCCCTCTTGAAAATGAACGTTTTACCTAGACTACTTTACCCAATCCAAATGATCCCAGTATTACTCTCCAATAAGGTAATAAAGGATGTAAATGGATGGCTAAGTTCCTTTATATGGAGTAAACGCAAGCCAAGACTAAAGTCCTTCTGTAGCTCAGTTGGTAGAGCATGGCGCTTGTAACGCCAGGGTTCTATTCCCGGGACCACCCATATGTAGAATGTATGCACACATGACTGTAAGTCGCTTTGGATAAAAGCGTCTGCTAAATGGCATATATGGCAATATTGCAGCTGCCAAGTTCTATGGGCAGCTTGAACCTGCCCAATATCAAGTTCTATCAATGGTGTGCCCACCTTTGTTATATTTCTGACTGGATCACAAATGATGACTCCTCTATTCGGTTAGACATTGAGACTTCTCTTTCAAAATACCCCTTACAGGATCTTTTATTTTTCAGAAGTTTCAAGTCTGTAGAAGAACACTGCAATAATCCAGTTACACTTAACACACTCAAAGTATGGAGGTCAGTTCAACGCTTCCTGGGAAGGTCCAAACTAACCTCTGCTCTTACCCCAATTCTTAACAACCCAGATTTCAGCCCAGGATTGCTGGATGCTGGCTTTAACTTATGGCTTAATAAGGGCATACGCAGGCTAAACGACTTATTTGCTGATAAGATTTTGTTGTCATTTGAGCAGATGGTCGAGAAATATCGACTCCCAAAGCAGGACTTTTTCCGCTTCCTACAAGTAAGACATTATATTCTGGAGAGCACCACCTTAATTGGTAACCCTGATGTGTCTGTCATTGAAAGAATGCTTTTTTTCCCACAAAGGAAAATGTCTGTAAGTCTGTTTTATGATACTTTAAGGTCCTTTTCTGCTGTCAACACACAGAAGGTGAAACAAGTGTGGGAGAAAGAATTGTCTGTTACTATTGACGAAGAGATGTGGGAGGACATTTGGAGATATGCAAAAACAATATCTATATGTAACCGTACTAGAGCAATCCAATTAAGAATAATACACAGATTGCATATATCCCCAAATCGCAGACATGCTTTTAGCCCCACTTCCTCTTCCCCTCAGTGTCTTAAATGCAAAACGGATACAGGCACCCTAACACATTGTTTATGGTCATGTACCAAAATACAAAGATACTGGTCTGGTGTCCTGCAAGAAATTGAAAAGATCCTAGGGGTTGATCTAGAATTGGACCCAGTTTCTTTACTGTTAGGTCTCCCTAGTAGGCATGTTACTTCTGTCTGTAAAAGGAGGCTTTACAACATCCTTACCTTCGCAGCGAGGAAAAACATCATTTTATAGTGGATTAGTGATAAGGTTCCTTCTATTAAAGACGGGCATACTATTTGAATGGGTGCCTCTGGAATATCTGACATGTACATTACTAAAACTGACCAGTTCTACAAAGTATGGGCTTGATGCCTTGATAAGCTCCTTTCCTGAGGACGGCTCACCTCTCACAGTTCTGGGCGACTTTAACCTCCCCTCGTCTGCCTTTGACTCATTCCTCTCTCCCTCCTTCTTTCCACTCCTCTCCTCTTTTGACCTCACCCTCTCACCTTCCCCCCCTACTCACAATGCAGGCAATACGCTCGACCTCATCTTTACTAGATGCTGTTCTTCCACTAACCTCATTGCAACTCCCCTCCAAGTCTCCGACCACTACCTTGTATCCTTTTCCCTCTCGCTCTCATCCAACACTTCCCACACTGCCCCTACTCGGATGGCATCGCGCCGTCCCAACCTTCGCTCTCTCTCCCCGCTACTCTCTCCTCTTCCATCCTATCATCTCTTCCCTCTGCTCAAACCTTCTCCAACCTATCTCCTGATTCTGCCTCCTCAACCCTCCTCTCCTCCCTTTCTGCATCCTTTGACTCTCTATGCCCAATATCCTCCAGGCCGGCTCGGTCCTCCCCGCTCCGTGGCTCGACGACTCATTGCGAGCTCACAGAACAGGGCTCCGGGCAGCCGAGCGGAAATGGAGGAAAACTCGCCTCCCTGCGGACCTGGCATCCTTTCGCTCCCTCCTCTCTACATTTTCCACTTCTGTCTCTGCTGCTAAAGCCACTTTCTACCACTCTAAATTCCAAGCATCTGCCTCTAACCCTAGGAAGCTCTTTGCCACCTTCTCCTCCCTCCTGAATCCTCCTCCCCCTCCCCCCCATCCTCCCTCTCTGCAGATGACTTCGTCAACCATTTTGAAAACAAGGTCGACGACATCCGATCCTCGTTTGCTAAGTCAAACGGCACCGCTGGTTCTGCTCACACTGCCCTACCCTGTGCTCTGACCTCTTTCTCCCCTCTCTCTCCAGATGAAATCTCGCGTCTTGTGACGGCCGGCCGCCCAACAACCTGCCCGCTTGACCCTATCCCCTCCTCTCTTCTCCAGACCATTTCCGGAGACCTTCTCCCTTACCTCACCTCGCTCATCAACTCATCCCTGACCGCTGGCTACGTCCCTTCCGTCTTCAAGAGAGCGAGAGTTGCAACCCTTCTGAAAAAACCTACACTCGATCCCTCCGATGTCAACAACTACAGACCAGTATCCCTTCTTTCTTTTCTCTCCAAAACTCTTGAACGTGCCGTCCTTGGCCAGCTCTCCCGCTATCTCTCTCTGAATGACCTTCTTGATCCAAATCAGTCAGGTTTCAAGACTAGTCATTCAACTGAGACTGCTCTTCTCTGTATCACGGAGGCGCTCCGCACCGCTAAAGCTAACTCTCTGTCCTCTGCTCTCATCCTTCTAGACCTAGCGGCTGCCTTCGATACTGTGAACCATCAGATCCTCCTCTCCACCCTCTCCGAGTTGGGCATCTCCGGCGCGGCCCACGCTTGGATTGCGTCCTACCTGACAGGTCGCTCCAAACAGGTGGCGTGGCGAGAATCTGTCTCCTCACCACGCGCTCTCACCACTGGTGTCCCCCAGGGCTCTGTTCTAGGCCCTCTCCTATTCTCGCTATACACCAAGTCACTTGGCTCTGTCATAACCTCACATGGTCTCTCCTATCATTGCTATGCAGACGACACACAATTAATCTTCTCCTTTCCCCCTTCTGATGACCAGGTGGCGAATCGCATCTCTGCATGTCTGGCAGACATATCAGTGTGGATGACGGATCACCACCTCAAGCTGAACCTCGGCAAGACGGAGCTGCTCTTCCTCCCGGGAAGGACTGCCCGTTCCATGATCTCGCCATCACGGTTGACAACTCCATTGTGTCCTCCTCCCAGAGCGCTAAGAACCTTGGCGTGATCCTGGACAACACCCTGTCGTTCTCAACTAACATCAAGGCGGTGGCCCGTTCCTGTAGGTTCATGCTCTACAACATCCGCAGAGTACGACCCTGCCTCACACAGGAAGCGGCGCAGGTCCTAATCCAGGCACTTGTCATCTCCCGTCTGGATTACTGCAACTCACTGTTGGCTGGGCTCCCTGCCTGTGCCATTAAACCCCTACAACTCATCCAGAACGCCGCAGCCCGTCTGGTGTTCAACCTTCCCAAGTTCTCTCACGTCACCCCGCTCCTCCGCTCTCTCCACTGGCTTCCAGTTGAAGCTCGCATCCGCTACAAGACCATGGTGCTTGCCTACGGAGCTGTGAGGGGAACGGCACCTCAGTACCTCCAGGCTCTGATCAGGCCCTACACCCAAACAAGGGCACTGCGTTCATCCACCTCTGGCCTGCTCGCCTCCCTACCACTGAGGAAGTACAGTTCCCGCTCAGCCCAGTCAAAACTGTTCGCTGCTCTGGCCCCCCAATGGTGGAACAAACTCCCTCACGACGCCAGGACAGCGGAGTCAATCACCACCTTCCGGAGACACCTGAAACCCCACCTCTTTAAGGAATACCTAGGATAGGATAAGTAATCCTTCTCACCCCCCTTTAAGATTTAGATGCACTATTGTAAAGTGACTGTTCTACTGGATGTCATAAGGTGAATGCACCAACTTGTAAGTCGCTCTGAATAAGAGCGTCTGCTAAATGACTTAAATGTAAATGTAAATGTATCTAGAACCTGAGGTATCAGCTATTATGCTGCAAGGATTCTCTTAGAATGGCGGGGATCTATGTATTTCAGAACTACACTGTACGTTCCATGTGTGGAACCTAACCTCTTGGTTTAAACTGAGCTTTTTTGTTTAATTTCTGTTTGTAAGTTTGTTTAAAATGTATGTATTGAGAGACGCAATGATGGTGATGGGGTGAGAGAAGCACCGAGCGGGAAGAGGAAAATGGTGTGCGCATGTATGGGTGTGTATATGTGTGTGTGTGCGTGCGTGTATGTATGCATATGTGTGTGTATATGCATGGGTATATGTATATGTATATGTGTGTATGTATGTGTATGTATGTATGTGTATATATATGCACGTAGATATGGGTAAGTGGGGGTTTTTCTTTTTGTTCTGTGTGCTTTGTCTCTGTTGTATCTCTTAATATGGGTGAAAATTGTGAAATTAAAAAAAAAATACTGTTACAAAAAAAAACTAGTGCTGTTTCCACCCGGTTTTGAACCAGGGACCTTTCGCGTGTAAAGCAAACGTGATAACCACTACACTACAGAAACTGCTGCTAGTATTATCAGCAAGGAGTAACCCGAGTTTTACAGATATTCATTGCATGTACTTGAATTTCAAAAATGAGTTATTTATTAGAAACAGAGCACTGTTTCCGCGCCGGTTTCGAACCAGGGACCTTTCGCATGTAAAGCGAACGCGATAACCACTACACTACAGAAACTGCTGCTAGTACTATCAGCAAGGAGTAACCCGAGTTTTACAGATATTCATTGCATGTACTCGAATTTCAAAAATAAGCTATTTATTAGAACAGCTATTCTCTGTTACAAATACAGTACTTACTGGATTTGTCATAGAGAACTGTTTCCGCCCGCCCTCGAACCGGGGACCATTCGTTTGTAAAGCAAACTTGATAACAATTAAACTAGAGAAACTGCTGCTAGAATTATTACTGTGGAGTTAACCAAATTGTACATATATTCATCGCACAAATTCGAAATTCCAACATAATCCATTTATGAAAATTCTCTGTTACAAATACAGTACTTCTCACATGTGTCAGAGACCTCTGTTTCCAAAATAAGGTATTCATGAAAGCAACTCATCTCTTTTATAAATATGTTACTTACTGCATGTGTCAAAAAGTACTGTTTCTGCCCGGTTTCGAACCAGGGATCTTTCGCGTGTAAAGCGAACGTGATAACCAATACACTACAGAAACTGCTGCTAGTATTATCAGCAAGGAGTAACCCGAGTTTTACAGATATTCATTGTATGTACTGGAATTTCAAAAATGAGTTATTTATTTGAAACAGAGCACTGTTTTCGCCTGGTTTCGAACCAGGTACCTTTCGCGTGTAAAGCGAACGTGATAACCACTACACTACAGAAACTGCTGCTAGTACTATCAGCAAGGAGTAACCCGAGTTTTACAGATATTCATTGCATGTAATCGAATTTCAAAAATAAGCTATTTATTAGAACAGCTATTCTCTGTTACAAATACAGTACTTACTGGATTTGTCATAGAGAACTGTTTCCGCCCGGCCTCGATCCGGGGACCATTCGTGTGTAAAGCGAACGTGATAACCACTACACTACAGAAACTGCTGCTAGTACTATCAGCAAGGAGTAACCCGAGTTTTACGGATATTCATTGCATGTACTCGAATTTCAAAAATTATTTATTTATTAGAAACAGAGCACTGTTTCCGCCCGGTTTCGAACCAAGTAACTTTCGCGTGTAAAGCGAACGTGATAACCACTACACTACAGAAACTGCTGCTAGTACTATAAGCAAGGAGTAACCCGAGTTTTACAGATATTCATTGCATGTACTTGAATTTCAAAAATAATTTATTTATTAGTAACAGAGCACTGTTTCCGCCCGGTTTCGAACCAAGGACCTTTCGCATGTAAAGCGAACGTGATAACCACTACACTACAGAAACTGCTGCTAGTACTATCAGCAAGGAGTAACCTGAGTTTTACAGATATTCATTGCATGTACTTGAATTTCAAAAATGAGTTATTTATTAGAAACAGAGCACTGTTTCCGCGCCTGTTTCGAACCAGGGACCTTTCGCGTGTAAAGCAAACGTGATAACCACTACACTACAGAAACTGCTGATAGTATTATCAACAAGGAGTAACCCGAGTTTTACAGATATTCATTGCATGTACTGGAATTTCAAAAATGAGTTATTTATTTGAAACAGAGCACTGTTTCCGCCCGGTTTCGAACCAGGGACCTTTCGCGTGTAAAGCGAACGTGATAACCACTACACTAAAGAAACTGCTGCTAGTATTATCAGCAAGGAGTAACCCGAGTTTTACAGATATTCATTGCATGTACTCGAATTTCAAAAATAAGCTATTTATTAGAACAGCTATTCTCTGTTACAAATACAGTACTTACTGGATTTGTCATAGAGAACTGTTTCCGCCCGGCTTCGAACCGGGGACCATTTGTGTGTAAAGCAAACTTGATAACTACTAAACTAGAGAAACTGCTGCTAGAATTATCAGCAAGGAGTAACCCGAGTTTTACGGATATTCATTGCATGTACTCGAATTTCAAAAATTATTTATTTATTAGAAACAGAGCACTGTTTCCGCCCGGTTTCGAACCAAGTAACTTTCGCGTGTAAAGCGAACGTGATAACCACTACACTACAGAAACTGCTGCTAGTACTATAAGCAAGGAGTAACCCGAGTTTTACAGATATTCATTGCATGTACTTGAATTTCAAAAATAATTTATTTATTAGTAACAGAGCACTGTTTCCGCCCGGTTTCGAACCAGGGACCTTTCGCGTGTAAAGCGAACGTGATAACCACTACACTACAGAAACTGCTGCTAGTACTATCAGCAAGGAGTAACCTGAGTTTTACAGATATTCATTGCATGTACTTGAATTTCAAAAAATGAGTTATTTATTAGAAACAGAGCACTGTTTCGCGCCTGTTTCGAACCAGGGACCTTTCGCGTGTAAAGCAAACGTGATAACCACTACACTACAGAAACTGCTGCTAGTATTATCAGCAAGGAGTAACCCGAGTTTTACAGATATTCATTGCATGTACTGGAATTTCAAAAATGAGTTATTTATTTGAAACAGAGCACTGTTTCCGCCCGGTTTCGAACCAGGGACCTTTCGCGTGTAAAGCGAACGTGATAACCACTACACTAAAGAAACTGCTGCTAGTATTATCAGCAAGGAGTAACCCGAGTTTTACAGATATTCATTGCATGTACTCGAATTTCAAAAATAAGCTATTTATTAGAACAGCTATTCTCTGTTACAAATACAGTACTTACTGGATTTGTCATAGAGAACTGTTTCCGCCCGGCTTCGAACCGGGGACCATTTGTGTGTAAAGCAAACTTGATAACTACTAAACTAGAGAAACTGCTGCTAGAATTATCACCGTGGAGTTAACCAAATTTTACATTTATTCATCGCACGAATTAGAAATTCCAACATAATGCATTCATGAAAATTCTCTGTTAATAATACAGTACTTCTCACATGTGTCAGAGACCTCTGTTTCCAAAATAAGGTATTCATGAAAGCAACTCATCTCTTTTATAAATATGTTACTTACTGCATGTGTCAAAAAGTACTGTTTCCGCCCGGTTTCGAACCAGGGACCTTTAACGTGTAAAGCGAACATGATAACCACTACACTACTGAAACTGCTGCTTGCGCTTTCAGCAAGGAGTAACACGAGTTTTACAGATATTCATTGCATGTACTCGAATTTCAAAAATGAGTTATTTATTTGAAACAGAGCACTGTTTCCGCCCGGTTTCGAACCAGGGACCTTTCGCGTGTAAAGCGAACGTGATAACCACTACACTACAGAAACTGCTGCTAGTACTATCAGCAAGGAGTAACCTGAGTTTTACAGATATTCATTGCATGTACTCGAATTTCAAAAATAAGCTATTTATTAGAACAGCTATTCTCTGTTACAAATACAGTACTTACTGGATTTGTCATAGAGAACTGTTTCCGCCCGGCCTCGAACGTGGGGACCATTACATGTGTAAAGCAAACTTGATAACAATTAAACTGGAGAAACTGCTGCTAGAATTATTACTGTGGAGTAAACCAAATTGTACATATATTCATCGCACAAATTCGAAATTCCAACATAATCCATTTATGAAAATTCTCTGTTACAAATACAGTACTTCTCACATGTGTCAGAGACCTCTGTTTC
This sequence comes from Oncorhynchus keta, assembly GCF_023373465.1. NCBI lineage: Eukaryota > Metazoa > Chordata > Actinopteri > Salmoniformes > Salmonidae > Oncorhynchus > Oncorhynchus keta. The sequence continues at coordinate 146,140 of NW_026290993.1, forward strand.
CAAAATAAGGTATTCATGAAAGCAACTCATCTCTTTTATAAATATGTTACTTACTGCATGTGTCATAGAGAACTGTTTCCGCCCGGCTTCGAACCGGGGACCATTCGTGTGTAAAGCAAACTTGATAACTACTAAACTAGAGAAACTGCTGCTAGAATTATCACCGTGGAGTTAACCAAATTTTACATTTATTCATCGCACGAATTAGAAATTCCAACATAATGCATTCATGAAAATTCTCTGTTAATAATACAGTACTTCTTACATGTGTCAGAGACCTCTGTTTCCAAAATAAGGTATTCATGAAAGCAACTCATCTCTTTTATAAATATGTTACTTACTGCATGTGTCAAAAAGTACTGTTTCCGCGCGGTTTCGAACCAGGGACCTTTCGCGTGTAAAGCGAACGTGATAACCACTACACTACAGAAACTGCTGCTAGTACTATCAGCAAGGAGTAACCCGAGTTTTACAGATATTCATTGCATGTACTTGAATTTCAAAAATGAGTTATTTATTAGAAACAGAGCACTGTTTCCGCCCGGTTTCGAACCAGGGACCTTTCGCGTGTAAAGCGAACGTGATAACCACTACACTACAGAAACTGCTGCTAGTACTATCAGCAAGGAGTAACCCGAGTTTTACAGATATTCATTGCATGTACTTGAATTTCAAAAATGAGTTCTTTATTTGAAACAGAGCACTGTTTCCGGCCGGTTTCGAACCAGGGACCTTTCGCGTGTAAAGCGAACGTGATAACCACTACACTACAGAAACTGCTGCTAGTACTATCAGCAAGGAGTAACCCGAGTTTTACAGATATTCATTGCATGTATTCGAATTTCCAAAAAAAGCTATTTATTAGAACAGCTATTCTCTGTTACAAATACAGTACTTAATTTGTCAGAGCACTGTTTCCGCCCGGTTTCGAACCAGGGACCATTCGTGTGTAAAGCAAACTTGATAACAATTAAACTGGAGAAACTGCTGCTAGAATTATTACTTTGGAGTTAACCAAATTGTACATATATTCATGCATGCACGAATTCGAAATTCCAACATAATCCATTTATGAAAATTCTCTGTTACAAATACAGTACTTCTCACATGTGTCAGAGACCTCTGTTTCCAAAATAAGGTATTCATGAAAGCAACTCATCTCTTTTATAAATATGTTACTTACTGCATGTGTCATAGAGAACTGTTTCCGCCCGGTTTCGAACCGGGACCATTCACGTGTAAAGCAAACTTGATAACTACTAAACTAGAGAAACTGCTGCTAGAATTATCACCGTGGAATTAACCAAATTTTACATTTATTCATCGCACGAATTAGAAATTCCAACATAATGCATTCATGAAAATTCTCTGTTAATAATACAGTACTTCTTACATGTGTCAGAGACCTCTGTTTCCAAAATAAGGTATTCATGAAAGCAACTCATCTCTTTTATAAATATGTTACTTACTGCATGTGTCAAAAAGTACTGTTTCCGCGCAGTTTCGAACCAGGGACCTTTCGCGTGTAAAGCGAACGTGATAACCACTACACTACAGAAACTGCTGCTAGTATTATCAGCAAGGAGTAACCCGAGTTTTACAGATATTCATTGCATGTACTTGAATTTCAAAAATGAGTTATTTATTAGAAACAGAGCACTGTTTCCGCCCGGTTTCGAACCAGGGACCTTTCGCGTGTAAAGCAAATGGGATAACCACTACACTACTGAAACTGCTACTAGTACTATCAGCAAGGAGTAACCCGAGTTTTACAGATATTCATTGCATGTACTCGAATTTCAAAAATAAGCTATTTATTAGAACAGCTATTCTCTGTTACAAATACAGTACTTACTGGATTTGTCATAGAGAACTGTTTCCGCCCGGCCTCGAACCGGGGACCATTCGTGTGTAAAGCAAACTTGATAACAATTAAACTGGAGAAACTGCTGCTAGAATTATTACTGTGGAGTAAACCAAATTGTACATATATTCATCGCACGAATTCGAAATTCCAACATAATCCATTTATGAAAATTCTCTGTTACAAATACAGTACTTCTCACATGTGTCAGAGACCTCTGTTTCCAAAATAAGGTATTCATGAAAGCAACTCATCTCTTTTATAAATATGTTACTTACTGCATGTGTCAAAAAGTACTGTTTCCGCCCGGTTTCGAACCAGGGACCTTTCGCGTGTAAAGCGAACGTGATAACCACTACACTACAGAAACTGCTGCTAGTATTATCAGCAAGGAGTAACCTGAGTTTAACAGATATTCATTGCATGTACTCGAATTTCAAAAATGAGTTATTTATTTGAAACAGAGCACTGTTTCCGCCCGGTTTCGAACCAGGGACCTTTCGCTTGTAAAGCGAACGTGATAACCACTACACTACAGAAACTGCTGCTAGTACTATCAGCAAGGAGTAACCCGAGTTTTACAGATATTCATTGCATGTACTCGAATTTCAAAAATAAGCTATTTATTAGAACAGCTATTCTCTGTTACAAATACAGATTTGCACTGTTTCCGCCCGGCCTCGAACCGGGGACCATTCGTGTGTAAAGCAAACTTGATAACAATTAAACTGGAGAAACTGCTGCTAGAATTATTACTGTGGAGTAAACCAAATTGTACATATATTCATCGCACAAATTCGAAATTCCAACATAATCCATTTATGAAAATTCTCTGTTACAAATACTGTTACAAATACGAGTACTTCTCACATGTGTCAGAGACCTCTGTTTCCAAAATAAGGTATTCATGAAAGCAACTCATCTCTTTTATAAATATGTTACTTACTGCATGTGTCATAGAGAACTGTTTCCGCCGGGCTTCGAACCGGGGACCATTCGTGTGTAAAGCAAACTTGATAACTACTAAACTAGAGAAACTGCCGCTAGAATTATCACCGTGGAGTTAACCAAATTTTACATTTATTCATCGCACGAATTAGAAATTCCAACATAATGCATTCATGAAAATTCTCTGTTAATAATACAGTACTTCTTACATGTGTCAGAGACCTCTGTTTCCAAAATAAGGTATTCATGAAAGCAACTCATCTCTTTTATAAATATGTTACTTACTGCATGTGTCAAAAAGTACTGTTTCCGCGCGGTTTCGAACCAGGGACCTTTCGCGTGTAAAGCGAACGTGATAACCACTACACTACAGAAACTGCTGCTAGTATTATCAGCAAGTAGTAACCCGAGTTTTACAGATATTCATTGCATGTACTTGAATTTCAAAAATGAGTTATTTATTAGAAACAGAGCACTGTTTCCGCCCAGTTTCGAACCAGGGACCTTTCGCGTGTAAAGCGAACGTGATAACCACTACACTACAGAAACTGCTGCTAGTACTATCAGCAAGGAGTAACCCGAGTTTTACAGATATTCATTGCATGTACTCGAATTTCAAAAATGAGTTATTTATTTGAAACAGAGCACTGTTTCCACCCGGTTTCGAACCAGGGACCTTTCGCATGTAAAGCGAACGTGATAACCACTACACTACTGAAACTGCTACTAGTACTATCAGCAAGGAGTAACCCGAGTTTTACAGATATTCATTGCATGTACTCGAATTTCAAAAATGAGTTATTTATTTGAAACAGAGCACTGTTTCCGCCCGGTTTCGAACCAGGGACCTTTCGCGTGTAAAGCGAACGTGATAACCACTACACTACAGAAACTGCTGCTAGTACTATCAGCAAGGAGTAACCCGAGTTTTACAGATATTCATTGCATGTACTCGAATTTCAAAAATAAGCTATTTATTAGAACAGCTATTCTCTGTTACAAATACAGTACTTACTGGATTTGTCATAGAGAACTGTTTCCGCCCGGCCTCGAACCGGGGACCATTCGTGTGTAAAGCAAACTTGATAACAATTAAACTGGAGAAACTGCTGCTAGAATTATTACTTTGGAGTTAACCAAATTGTACATATATTCATCACACGAATTCGAAATTCCAACATAATCCATTTATGAAAATTCTCTGTTACAAATACAGTACTTCTCACATGTGTCAGAGACCTCTGTTTCCAAAATAAGGTATTCATGAAAGCAACTCATCTCTTTTATAAATATGTTACTTACTGCATGTGTCAAAAAGTACTGTTTCCGCCCGGTTTCGAACCAGGGACCTTTCGCGTGTAAAGCGAACGTGATAACCACTACACTACAGAAACTGCTGCTAGTTTTATCAGCAAGGAGTAACCCGAGTTTTACAGATATTCATTGCATGTACTTGAATTTCAAAAATGAGTTATTTATTAGAAACAGAGCACTGTTTCCGCACCGGTTTCGAACCAGGGACCTTTCGCGTGTAAAGCAAACGTGATAACCACTACACTACAGAAACTGCTGCTAGTATTATCAGCAAGGAGTAACCCGAGTTTTACAGATATTCATTGCATGTACTGGAATTTCAAAAATGAGTTATTTATTTGAAACAGAGCACTGTTTCCGCCCGGTTTCGAACCAGGGACCTTTCGCGTGTAAAGCAAACTTGATAACTACTAAACTAGAGAAACTGCTGCTAGAATTATCACCGTGGAGTTAACCAAATTTTACATTTATTCATCGCACGAATTAGAAATTCCAACATAATGCATTCATGAAAATTCTCTGTTAATAATACAGTACTTCTCACATGTGTCAGAGACCTCTGTTTCCAAAATAAGGTATTCATGAAAGCAACTCATCAGCAAGGAGTAACCCGAGTTTCTTTTATAAATATGTTACTTACTGCATGTGTCAAAAAGTACTGTTTCCGCCCGGTTTCGAACCAGGGACCTTTAACGTGTAAAGCGAACATGATAACCACTACACTACTGAAACTGCTGCTTGCGCTTTCAGCAAGGAGTAACACGAGTTTTACAGATATTCATTGCATGTACTCGAATTTCAAAAATGAGTTATTTATTTGAAACAGAGCACTGTTTCCGCCCGGTTTCGAACCAGGGACCTTTCGCGTGTAAAGCGAACGTGATAACCACTACACTACAGAAACTGCTGCTAGTATTATCAGCAAGGAGTAACCCGAGTTTTACAGATATTCATTGCATGTATTCAAATTTCCAAAAAAAGCAATTCATGAGAACATATATTCTCTGTTGTTGATACAGCACTAACTGAATGTGTCAAAGAGCACTGTTTCCGCTCGGTTTCGAACCAGGGACCTTTCGCATGTAAAGTGAACGTGATAACCACTACACTACAGAAACTGCTGCTAGTACTATCAGCAAGGAGTAACCTGAGTTTTACAGATATTCATTGCATGTACTCGAATTTCAAAAATAAGCTATTTATTAGAACAGCTATTCTCTGTTACAAATACAGTACTTACTGGATTTGTCATAGAGAACTGTTTCCGCCCGGCCTCGAACCGGGGACCATTCGTGTGTAAAGCAAACTTGATAACAATTAAACTGGAGAAACTGCTGCTAGAATTATTACTGTGGAGTAAACCAAATTGTACATATATTCATTGCATGTATTCGAAATTCCAACATAATCCATTTATGAAAATTCTCTGTTACAAATACAGTACTTTCACATGTGTCAGAGACCTCTGTTTCCAAAATAAGGTATTCATGAAAGCAACTCATCTCTTTTATAAATATGTTACTTACTGCATGTGTCATAGAGAACTGTTTCCGCGGTTTGAACCAGGGCTTCGAACCGGGGACCATTCGTGTGTAAAGCAAACTTGATAACACTAAACTAGAGAAAGGCTGCTAGAATTATCACCGTGGAGGAGTAACCAAGTTTTACAGATATTCATTGCATGAATTAAATTCCAACATAATGCATTCATGAAAATTCTCTGTTAATAATACAGTACTTCTTACATGTGTCAGAGACCTCTGTTTCCAAAATAAGGTATTCATGAAAGCAACTCATCTCTTTTATAAATATGTTACTTACTGCATGTGTCAAAAAGTACTGTTTCCGCCCGGTTTCGAACCAGGGACCTTTCGCGTGTAAAGCAAACGTGATAACCACTACACTACAGAAACTGCTGCTAGTTTTACCAGCAAGGAGTAACCCGAGTTTTACAGATATTCATTGCATGTACTTGAATTTCAAAAATGAGTTATTTATTTGAAACAGAGCACTGTTTCCGCCCGGTTTCGAACCAGGGACCTTTCGCGTGTAAAGCGAACGTGATAACCACTACACTACAGAAACTGCTGCTAGTACTATCAGCAAGGAGTAACCCGAGTTTTACAGATATTCATTGCATGTACTCGAATTTCAAAAATGAGTTATTTATTTGAAACAGAGCACTGTTTCCGCCCGGTTTCGAACCAGGGACCTTTCGCGTGTAAAGCGAACGTGATAACCACTACACTACAGAAACTGCTGCTAGTATTATCAGCAAGGAGTAACCCGAGTTTTACAGATATTCATTGCATGTATTGAATTTCAAAAAAAAAATGAGAACATTATTTGTTGATACAGCACTAACTGAATGTGTCAAAGAGCACTGTTTCCCCGGTTTCGAACCAGGGACCTTTCGCGTGTAAAGCGAACGTGATAACCACTACACTACAGAAACTGCTGCTAGTACTATCAGCAAGGAGTAACCGAGTTTTACAGATATTCATTGCATGTACTCGAATTTCAAAAATAAGCTATTTATTAGAACAGCTATTCTCTGTTACAAATACAGTACTTACTGGATTTGTCATAGAGAACTGTTTCCGCCCGGCCTCGAACCGGGGACCATTCGTGTGTAAAGCAAACTTGATAACAATTAAACTGGAGAAACTGCTGCTAGAATTATTACTGTGGAGTAAACCAAATTGTACATATATTCATCGCACAAATTCGAAATTCCAACATAATCCATTTATGAAAATTCTCTGTTACAAATACAGTACTTCTCACATGTGTCAGAGACCTCTGTTTCCAAAATAAGGTATTCATGAAAGCAACTCATCTCTTTTATAAATATGTTACTTACTGCATGTGTCATAGAGAACTGTTTCCGCCCGGCTTCGAACCGGGGACCATTCGTGTGTAAAGCAAACTTGATAACTACTAAACTAGAGAAACTGCTGCTAGTATTATCAGCAAGGAGTAACCAAGTTTTACAGATATTCATTGCATGTAATTAGAAATTCCAACATAATGCATTCATGAAAATTCTCTGTTAATAATACAGTACTTCTTACATGTGTCAGAGACCTCTGTTTCCAAAATAAGGTATTCATGAAAGGAACTCATCTCTTTTATAAATGTTACTTACTGCATGTGTCAAAAAGTACTGTTTCCGCGCGGTTTCGAACCAGGGACCTTTCGCGTGTAAAGCGAACGTGATAACCACTACACTACAGAAACTGCTGCTAGTATTATCAGCAAGTAGTAACCCGAGTTTTACAGATATTCATTGCATGTACTTGAATTTCAAAAATGAGTTATTTATTAGAAACAGAGCACTGTTTCCGCCCGGTTTCGAACCAGGGACCTTTCGCTTGTAAAGCGAACGTGATAACCACTACACTACAGAAACTGCTGCTAGTACTATCAGCAAGGAGTAACCCGAGTTTTACAGATATTCATTGCATGTACTGAATTTCAAAAAAAATTGTTATTTATTTGAAACAGAGCACTGTTTCCACCCGGTTTCGAACCAGGGACCTTTCGCGTGTAAAGCGAACGTGATAACCACTACACTACAGAAACTGCTGCTAGTACTATCAGCAAGGAGTAACCCGAGTTTTACAGATATTCATTGCATGTACTTGAATTTCAAAAATGAGTTATTTATTGAAACAGAGCACTGTTTCCGCCCGGTTTCGAACCAGGGACCTTTCGCGTGTAAAGCGAACGTGATAACCACTACACTACAGAAACTGCTGCTAGTACTATCAGCAAGGAGTAACCCGAGTTTTACAGATATTCATTGCATGTACTGAATTTCAAAAATAAGCTATTTATTAGAACAGCTATTCTCTGTTACAAATACAGTACTTACTGGATTTGTCATAGAGAACTGTTTCCGCCCGGCCTCGAACCGGGGACCATTCGTGTGTAAAGCAAACTTGATAACAATTAAACTGGAGAAACTGCTGCTCGAATTATTACTGTGGAGTAAACCAAATTGTACATATATTCATCGCACGAATTCGAAATTCCAACATAATCCATTTATGAAAATTCTCTGTTACAAATACAGTACTTCTCACATGTGTCAGAGACCTCTGTTTCCAAAATAAGGTATTCATGAAAGCAACTCATCTCTTTTATAAATATGTTACTTACTGCATGTGTCATAGAGAACTGTTTCCGCCCGGCTTCGAACCGGGGACCATTCGTGTGTAAAGCAAACTTGATAACTACTAAACTAGAGAAACTGCTGCTAGAATTATCACCGTGGAATTAACCAAATTTTACATTTATTCATCGCACGAATTAGAAATTCCAACATAATGCATTCATGAAAATTCTCTGTTAATAATACAGTACTTCTTACATGTGTCAGAGACCTCTGTTTCCAAAATAAGGTATTCATGAAAGCAACTCATCTCTTTTATAAATATGTTACTTACTGCATGTGTCAAAAAGTACTGTTTCCGCGCAGTTTCGAACCAGGGACCTTTCGCGTGTAAAGCGAACGTGATAACCACTACACTACAGAAACTGCTGCTAGTATTATCAGCAAGGAGTAACCCGAGTTTTACAGATATTCATTGCATGTACTTGAATTTCAAAATTGAGTTATTTATTAGAAACAGAGCACTGTTTCCGCCCGGTTTCGAACCAGGGACATTTCGCGTGTAAAGCAAATGTGATAACCACTACACTACTGAAACTGCTACTAGTACTATCAGCAAGGAGTAACCCGAGTTTTACAGATATTCATTGCATGTACTCGAATTTCAAAAATAAGCTATTTATTAGAACAGCTATTCTCTGTTACAAATACAGTACTTACTGGATTTGCACTGTTTCCGCCCGGTTTCGAACCAGGGACCTTTCGCGTGTAAAGCAAACTTGATAACAATTAAACTGGAGAAACTGCTGCGAATTATTACTGTGGAGTAAACCAAATTGTACATTATTCAGCACGAAGAAATTCCAACATAATCCATTTATGAAAATTCTCTTTACAAATACAGTACTTCTCACATGTGTCAGAGACCTCTGTTTCCAAAATAAGGTATTCATGAAAGCAACTCATCTCTTTTATAAATATGTTACTTACTGCATGTGTCATAGAGAACTGTTTCCGCCCGGTTTCGAACCAGGGACCTTTCGTGTGTAAAGCAAACTTGATAACTACTAAACTAGAGAAACTGCTGCTAGAATTATTACTGTGGAGTAAACCAAATTTTACATTTATTCCGAAGAGAAATTTAATCCATTTATGAAAATTCTCTGTTACAAATCAGTATTGCATGTGTCAGAGACCTCTGTTTCAAAATAAGGTATTCATGAAAGCAACTATCTCTTTTATAAATATGTTACTTACTGCATGTGTCAAAGAGCACTGTTTCCGCCCGGTTTCGAACCAGGGACCTTTCGCGTGTAAAGCGAACGTGATAACCACTACACTACAGAAACTGCTGCTAGTACTATCAGCAAGGAGTAACCCGAGTTTTACAGATATTCATTGCATGTACTGAATTTCAAAAATAAGTTATTTATTAGAACAGCTATTCTCTGTTACAAATACAGTACAGTACTTACTGGATTTGTCATAGAGAACTGTTTCCGCCCGGTTTCGAACCAGGGACCTTTCGTGTGTAAAGCAAACGTGATAACCACTAAACTGGAGAAACTGCTGCTAGTATTATCAGCAAGGAGTAACCAAATTGTTTATTCAGATATTCATTGCATTTATGAAAATTCTCTGTTACAAATACAGTACTTCTCACATGTGTCAGAGACCTCTGTTTCCAAAATAAGGTATTCATGAAAGCAACTCATCTCTTTTATAAATATGTTACTTACTGCATGTGTCAAAAAGTACTGTTTCCGCCCGGTTTCTAACCAGGGACCTTTCGCGTGTAAAGCGAACGTGATAACCACTACACTACAGAAACTGCTGCTAGTACTATCAGCAAGGAGTAACCCGAGTTTTACAGATATTCATTGCATGTACTCGAATTTCAAAAATAAGCTATTTATTAGAACAGCTATTCTCTGTTACAAATACAGTACTTACTGGATTTGTCATAGAGAACTGTTTCTGCCCGGCCTCGAACCGGGGACCATTCGTGTGTAAAGCAAACTTGATAACAATTAAACTGGAGAAACTGCTGCTCGAATTATTACTGTGGAGTAAACCAAATTGTACATATATTCATCGCACGAATTCGAAATTCCAACATAATCCATTTATGAAAATTCTCTGTTACAAATACAGTACTTCTCACATGTGTCAGAGACCTCTGTTTCCAAAATAAGGTATTCATGAAAGCAACTCATCTCTTTTATAAATATGTTACCTACTGCATGTGTCAAAAAGTGCTGTTTAAGCCCGGTTTCGAACCAGGGACCTTTCGCGTGTAAAGCAAACGTGATAACCACTACACTACAGAAACTGCTGCTAGTTTTACCAGCAAGGAGTAACCCGAGTTTTACAGATATTCATTGCATGTACTTGAATTTCAAAAATGAGTTCTTTATTTGAAACAGAGCACTGTTTCCGCCCGGTTTCGAACCAGGGACCTTTCGCGTGTAAAGCGAACGTGATAACCACTACACTACAGAAACTGCTGCTAGTACTATCAGCAAGGAGTAACCCGAGTTTTACAGATATTCATTGCATGTACTCGAATTTCAAAAATTATTATTTATTAGAAACAGAGCACTGTTTCCGCCCGGTTTCGAACCAGGGACCTTTCGCGTGTAAAGCGAACGTGATAACCACTACACTACAGAAACTGCTGCTAGTACTATCAGCAAGGAGTAACCCGAGTTTTACAGATATTCATTGCATGTATTCGAATTTCCTGATACAGCACTAAATGAATGTGTCAAAGAGCACTGTTTCCGCCCGGTTTCGAACCAGGGACCTTTCACGTGTAAAGCGAACGTGATAACCACTACACTACAGAAACTGCTGCTAGTATTATCAGCAAGGAGTAACCCGAGTTTTACAGATATTCATTGCATGTACTTGAATTTCAAAAATGAGTTCTTTATTTGAAACAGAGCACTGTTTCCGCCCGGTTTCGAACCAGGGACCTTTCGCGTGTAAAGCAAACGTGATAACCACTACACTACAGAAACTGCTGCTAGTACTATCAGCAAGGAGTAACCCGAGTTTTACAGATATTCATTGCATGTACTCGAATTTCAAAAATTATTTATTTATTAGAAACAGAGCACTGTTTCCGCCCGGTTTCGAACCAGGGACCTTTCGCGTGTAAAGCGAACGTGATAACCACTACACTACAGAAACTGCTGCTAGTACTATCAGCAAGGAGTAACCCGAGTTTTACAGATATTCATTGCATGTATTCAAATTTCCAAAAAAAGCTATTCATGAAAATATATTTCTGTTTTGATACAGCACTAACTGAATGTGTCAAAGAGCACTGTTTCCGCCCGGTTTCGAACCAGGGACCTTTTCACGTGTAAAGCAAACGTGAAAACCACTACACTACAGAAACTGCTGCTAGTATTATCAGCAAGGAGTAACCCGAGTTTACAGATATTCATTGCATGTATTGAATTTCAAAAAAAAAATCATGAGAACATTATTTGATACAGCACTAACTGAATGTGTCAAAGAGCACTGTTTCCGCCCGGTTTCGAACCAGGGACCTTTCGCGTGTAAAGCAAACGTGATAACCACTACACTACAGAAACTGCTGCTAGTTTTATCAGCAAGGAGTAACCCGAGTTTTACAGATATTCATTGCATGTACTTCGAATTTCAAAAATAAGCTATATATTAGAACAGCTATTCTCTGTTACAAATACAGTACTTCTTACATGTATCAGAGACATCTGTTTCCAAAATAAGGTATTCATGAAAGCAACTCATCTCTTTTATAAATATGTTACTTACTGCATGTGTCATAGAGAACTGTTTCCGCCCGGCTTCGAACCGGGGACCTTTCACGTGTAAAGCGAACGTGATAACCACTACACTACAGAAACTGCTGCTAGTATTATCAGCAAGGAGTAACCCGAGTTTTACAGATATTCATTGCATGTACTTGAATTTAAAAAATTATTTATTTATTAGAAACAGAGCACTGTTTCCGCCCGGTTTCGAACCAGGGACCTTTCGCGTGTAAAGCGAACGTGATAACCACTACACTACAGAAACTGCTGCTAGTACTATCAGCAAGGAGTAACCCGAGTTTTACAGATATTCATTGCATGTATTCGAATTTCCTGATACAGCACTAAATGAATGTGTCAAAGAGCACTGTTTCCGCCCGGTTTCGAACCAGGGACCTTTCACGTGTAAAGCAAACGTGAAACCACTACACTACAGAAACTGCTGCTAGTATTATCAGCAAGGAGTAACCCGAGTTTTACAGATATTCATTGCATGTATTCAAATTTCAAAAAAAAAATGAGAACATTATTTATTTGATACAGCACTAACTGAATGTGTCAAAGAGCACTGTTTCCGCCCGGTTTCGAACCAGGGACCTTTCGCGTGTAAAACGTGATAACCACTACACTACAGAAACTGCTGCTAGTTTTATCAGCAAGGAGTAACCCGAGTTTTACAGATATTCATTGCATGTACTTGAATTTCAAAAATAAGCTATTTATTTACAAATACAGTAACTGGATTTGTCAGAGCACTGTTTCCGCCCGGTTTCGAACCAGGGACCATTCGCGTGTAAAGCAAACTTGATAACAATTAAACTAGAGAAACTGCTGCTAGTATTATCAGCGTGGAGTAACCAAATTGTACATATATTCACAGAAATTCCAACATAATGCATTTATGAAAATTCTCTGTTACAAATACAGTACTTCTTACATGTGTCAGAGACCTCTGTTTCCAAAATAAGGTATTCATGAAAGCAACTCATCTCTTTTATAAATATGTTACTTACTGCATGTGTCAAAAAGTACTGTTTCCGCCCGGTTTCGAACCAGGGACCTTTCACGTGTAAAGCGAACGTGATAACCACTACACTACAGAAACTGCTGCTAGTATTATCAGCAAGGAGTAACCCGAGTTTTACAGATATTCATTGCATGTACTTGAATTTCAAAAATGAGTTCTTTATTTGAAACAGAGCACTGTTTCCACGCCGGTTTCGAACCAGGGACCTTTCGCGTGTAAAGCGAACGTGATAACCACTACACTACAGAAACTGCTGCTAGTACTATAAGCAAGGAGTAACCCGAGTTTTACAGATATTCATTGCATGTACTCGAATTTCAAAAATTATTATTTATTAGAAACAGAGCACTGTTTCCGCTCGGTTTCGAACCAGGGACCTTTCGCGGGAAAAGCGAACGTGATAACCACTACACTACAGAAACTGCTGCTAGTACTATCAGCAAGGAGTAACCCGAGTTTTACAGATATTCATTGCATGTATTCGAATTTCCTGATACAGCACTAAATGAATGTGTCAAAGAGCACTGTTTCCGCCCGGTTTCGAACCAGGGACCTTTCACGTGTAAAGCAAACGTGATAACCACTACACTACAGAAACTGCTGCTAGTATTATCAGCAAGGAGTAACCCGAGTTTTACAGATATTCATTGCATGTACTTGAATTACAGAAATGAGTTCTTTATTAGAAACAGAGCACTGTTTCCGCCCGGTTTCGAACCAGGTACCTTTCGCGTGTAAAGCAAACGTGATAACCACTACACTACAGAAACTGCTGCTAGTTTTATCAGCAAGGAGTAACCCGAGTTTTACAGATATTCATTGCATGTACTTGAATTTCAAAAATGAGTTATTTATTAGAAACAGAGCACTGTTTCCGCCCGGTTTCGAACCAGGGACCTTTCGCGTGTAAAGCGAACGTGATAACCACTACACTACAGAAACTGCTGCTAGTACTATCAGCAAGGAGTAACCCGAGTTTTACAGATATTCATTGCATGTACTCGAATTTCAAAAATTATTATTTATTAGAAACAGAGCACTGTTTCCGCCCGGTTTCGAACCAGGGACCTTTCGCGGGTAAAGCGAACGTGATAACCACTACACTACAGAAACTGCTGCTAGTACTATCAGCAAGGAGTAACCCGAGTTTTACAGATATTCATTGCATGTATTCAAATTTCCAAAAAAAGCTATTCATGAGAACATATATTCTCTGTTGTTGATACAGCACTAACTGAATGTGTCAAAGAGCACTGTTTCCGTCCGGTTTCGAACCAGGGACCTTTCACGTGTAAAGCGAACGTGAAAACCACTACACTAAAAAAACTGCTACTAGTATTATCAGCAAGGAGTAACCCGAGTATTAGAGATATTCATTGCATGTATTCAAATTTCCAAAAAAAAAACAATCATGAGAACATATATTCTCTGTGGTTGATACAGCACTAACTGAATGTGTCAAAGAGCACTGTTTCCGCCCGGTTTCGAACCAGGGACCTTTCGCGTGTAAAGCAAACGTGATAACCACTACACTACAGAAACTGCTGCTAGTTTTACCAGCAAGGAGTAACCCGAGTTTTACAGATATTCATTGCATGTACTCGAATTTCAAAAATAAGCTATTTATTAGAACAGCTATTCTCTGTTACAAATACAGTACTTCTTACATGTGTCAGAGACCTCTGTTTCCAAAATAAGGTATTCATGAAAGCAACTCATCTCTTTTATAAATATGTTAACTGCATGTGTCACTGTTTCCGCCCGGTTTCGAACCAGGGACCTTTCACGTGTAAAGCGAACGTGATAACCACTACACTACAGAAACTGCTGCTAGTACTATCAGCAAGGAGTAACCCGAGTTTTACAGATATTCATTGCATGTACTTGAATTTCAAAAATTATTTATTTATTAGAAACAGAGCACTGTTTCCGCCCGGTTTCGAACCAGGGACCTTTCGCGTGTAAAGCGAACGTGATAACCACTACACTACAGAAACTGCTGCTAGTACTATCAGCAAGGAGTAACCCGAGTTTTACAGATATTCATTGCATGTACTTGAATTTCAAAAATGAGTTATTTATTAGAAACAGAGCACTGTTTCCGCGCCGGTTTCGAACCAGGGACCTTTCGCGTGTAAAGCGAACGTGATAACCACTACACTACAGAAACTGCTGCTAGTATTATCAGCAAGGAGTAACCCGAGTTTTACAGATATTCATTGCATGTACTTGAATTTTAAAAAGTATTTATTTATTAGAAACAGAGCACTGTTTCCGCCCGGTTTCGAACCAGGGACCTTTCGCGTGTAAAGCGAACGTGATAACCACTACACTACAGAAACTGCTGCTAGTACTATCAGCAAGGAGTAACCCGAGTTTTACAGATATTCATTGCATGTATTCGAATTTCCTGATACAGCACTAAATGAATGTGTCAAAGAGCACTGTTTCCGCCCGGTTTCGAACCAGGGACCTTTCACGTGTAAAGCAAACGTGAAAACCACTACACTACAGAAACTGCTGCTAGTATTATCAGCAAGGAGTAACCCGAGTTTTACAGATATTCATTGCATGTATTCATTTGTATTCATGAGAACATATATTCTCTGTTGTTGATACAGCACTAACTGAATGTGTCAAAGAGCACTGTTTCCGCCCGGTTTCGAACCAGGGACCTTTCGCGTGTAAAGCAAACGTGATAACCACTACACTACAGAAACTGCTGCTAGTTTATCAGCAAGGAGTAACCCGAGTTTTACAGATATTCATTGCATGTACTTGAATTTCAAAAATAAGCTATTTATTAGAACAGCTATTCTCTGTTACAAATACAGTAAATTTGTCAGAGCACTGTTTCCGCCCGGTTTCGAACCAGGGACCATTCGTGTGTAAAGCAAACTTGATAACAATTAAACTAGAGAAACTGCTGCTAGAATTATCAGCTGTGGAGTTAACCAAATTGTACATATATTCATCGCACAAATTCGAAATTCCAACATAATGCATTTATGAAAATTCTCTGTTACAAATAGTACTTCTTACATGTGTCAGAGACCTCTGTTTCCAAAATAAGGTATTCATGAAAGCAACTCATCTCTTTTATAAATATGTTACTTACTGCATGTGTCAAAAGTACTGTTTCCGCCCGGTTTCGAACCAGGGACCTTTCACGTGTAAAGCGAACGTGATAACCACTACACTACAGAAACTGCTGCTAGTATTATCAGCAAGGAGTAACCCGAGTTTTACAGATATTCATTGCATGTACTTGAATTTCAAAAATGAGTTATTTATTAGAAACAGAGCACTGTTTCCGCGCCGGTTTCGAACCAGGGACCTTTCGCGTGTAAAGCGAACGTGATAACCACTACACTACAGAAACTGCTGCTAGTACTATCAGCAAGGAGTAACCCGAGTTTTACAGATATTCATTGCATGTACTCGAATTTCAAAAATTATTTATTTATTAGAAACAGAGCACTGTTTCCACCCGGTTTCGAACCAGGGACCTTTCGCGTGTAAAGCGAACGTGATAACCACTACACTACAGAAACTGCTGCTAGTACTATCAGCAAGGAGTAACCCGAGTTTTACAGATATTCATTGCATGTACTTGAATTTCCTGATACAGCACTAAATGAATGTGTCAAAGAGCACTGTTTCCGCCCGGTTTCGAACCAGGGACCTTTCACGTGTAAAGCAAACGTGATAACCACTACATTACAGAAACTGCTGCTAGTATTATCAGCAAGGAGTAACACGAGTTTTACAGATATTCATTGCATGTACTTGAATTTCAAAAATGAGTTCTTTATTTGAAACAGAGCACTGTTTCCGCCCGGTTTCGAACCAGGGACCTTTCGCGTGTAAAGCGAACGTGATAACCACTACATTACAGAAACTGCTGCTAGTATTATCAGCAAGGAGTAACACGAGTTTTACAGATATTCATTGCATGTACTTGAATTTCAAAAATGAGTTCTTTATTTGAAACAGAGCACTGTTTCCGCCCGGTTTCGAACCAGGGACCTTTCGCGTGTAAAGCGAACGTGATAACCACTACACTACAGAAACTGCTGCTAGTATTATCAGCAAGGAGTAACCCGAGTTTTACAGATATTCATTGCATGTACTTGAATTTCAAAAATTATTTATTTATTAGAAACAGAGCACTGTTTCCGCCCGGTTTTCGAACCAGGGACCTTTCGCGTGTAAAGCGAACGTGATAACCACTACACTACAGAAACTGCTGCTAGTACTATCAGCAAGGAGTAACCCGAGTTTTACAGATATTCATTGCATGTATTCGAATTTCCTGATACAGCACTAAATGAATGTGTCAAAGAGCACTGTTTCCGCCCGGTTTCGAACCAGGGACCTTTCACGTGTAAAGCAAACGTGAAAACCACTACACTAAAAAAACTGCTACTAGTATTATCAGCAAGGAGTAACCCGAGTATTAGAGATATTCATTGCATGTATTCAAATTTCCAAAAAAAAAACAATCATGAGAACATATATTCTCTGTGGTTGATACAGCACTAACTGAATGTGTCAAAGAGCACTGTTTCCGCCCGGTTTCGAACCAGGGACCTTTCGCGTGTAAAGCAAACGTGATAACCACTACACTACAGAAACTGCTGCTAGTTTTACCAGCAAGGAGTAACCCGAGTTTTACAGATATTCATTGCATGTATGAATTTCAAAAATAAGCTATTTATTAGAACAGCTATTCTCTGTTACAAATACAGTACTTCTTACATGTGTCAGAGACCTCTGTTTCCAAAATAAGGTATTCATGAAAGCAACTCATCTCTTTTATAAATAGTTACTTACTGCATGTGTCAAAAGTACTGTTTCCGCCCGGTTTCGAACCAGGGACCTTTCACGTGTAAAGCGAACGTGATAACCACTACACTACAGAAACTGCTGCTAGTATTATCAGCAAGGAGTAACCCGAGTTTTACAGATATTCATTGCATGTACTTGAATTTCAAAAAATGAGTTATTTATTAGAAACAGAGCACTGTTTCCGCCCGGTTCGAACCAGGGACCTTTCGCGTGTAAAGCGAACGTGATAACCACTACACTACAGAAACTGCTGCTAGTACTATCAGCAAGGAGTAACCCGAGTTTTACAGATATTCATTGCATGTACTTGAATTTCAAAAATGAGTTATTTATTAGAAACAGAGCACTGTTTCCGCGCCGGTTTCGAACCAGGGACCTTTCGCGTGTAAAGCGAACGTGATAACCACTACACTACAGAAACTGCTGCTAGTATTATCAGCAAGGAGTAACCCGAGTTTTACAGATATTCATTGCATGTACATGAATTTAAAAAAGTATTTATTTATTAGAAACAGAGCACTGTTTCCGCCCGGTTTCGAACCAGGGACCTTTGGCGTGTAAAGCGAACGTGATAACCACTACACTACAGAAACTGCTGCTAGTACTATCAGCAAGGAGTAACCCGAGTTTTACAGATATTCATTGCATGTACTCGAATTTCAAAAATAAGCTATTTATTAGAACAGCTATTCTCTGTTACAAATACAGTACTTCTTACATGTGTCAGAGACCTCTGTTTCCAAAATAAGGTGAAAGCAACTCATCTCTTTTATAAATAGTTACTTACTGCATGTGCACTGTTTCCGCCCGGTTTCGAACCAGGGACCTTTCACGTGTAAAGCAAACGTGATAACCACTACACTACAGAAACTGCTGCTAGTATTATCAGCAAGGAGTAACCCGAGTTTTACAGATATTCATTGCATGTACTTGAATTTCAAAAATTATTTATTTATTAGAAACAGAGCACTGTTTCCCCGGTTTCGAACCAGGGACCTTTCGCGTGTAAAGCGAACGTGATAACCACTACACTACAGAAACTGCTGCTAGTATTATCAGCAAGGAGTAACCCGAGTTTTACAGATATTCATTGCATGTACTTGAATTTAAAAAATTATTTATTTATTAGAAACAGAGCACTGTTTCCGCGCCGGTTTCGAACCAGGGACCTTTCGCGTGTAAAGCGAACGTGATAACCACTACACTACAGAAACTGCTGCTAGTATTATCAGCAAGGAGTAACCCGAGTTTTACAGATATTCATTGCATGTACTTGAATTTAAAAAATTATTTATTTATTAGAAACAGAGCACTGTTTCCGCCCGGTTTTCGAACCAGGGACCTTTCGCGTGTAAAGCGAACGTGATAACCACTACACTACAGAAACTGCTGCTAGTACTATCAGCAAGGAGTAACCCGAGTTTTACAGATATTCATTGCATGTACTTGAATTTCAAAAATTAGTTCTTTATTAGAAACAGAGCACTGTTTCCGGCCGGTTTCGAACCAGGGACCTTTCGCGTGTAAAGCGAACGTGATAACCACTACACTACAGAAACTGCTGCTAGTACTATCAGCAAGGAGTAACCCGAGTTTTACAGATATTCATTGCATGTATTCGAATTTCCAAAAAAAGCTATTCATTTATTTGATACAGCACTAAATGAATGTGTCAAAGAGCACTGTTTCCGCCCGGTTTCGAACCAGGGACCTTTCACGTGTAAAGCAAACGTGAAAACCACTACACTACAGAAACTGCTGCTAGTATTATCAGCAAGGAGTAACCCGAGTTTTACAGATATTCATTGCATGTATTGAATTTCAAAAAAAAAATGAGAACATATATTCTCTGTTTGATTAACTGAAAAAGAGCACTGTTTCCGCCCGGTTTCGAACCAGGGACCTTTCGCGTGTAAAGCAAACGTGATAACCACTACACTACAGAAACTGCTGCTAGTTTTATCAGCAAGGAGTAACCCGAGTTTTACAGATATTCATTGCATGTACTTGAATTTCAAAAATAAGCTATTTATTAGAACAGCTATTCTCTGTTACAAATACAGTACTTCTTACATGTGTCAGAGACCTCTGTTTCCAAAATAAGGTATTCATGAAAGCAACTCATCTCTTTTATAAATATGTTACTTACTGCATGTGTCAAAAAGTACTGTTTCCGCCCGGTTTCGAACCAGGGACCTTTCACGTGTAAAGCGAACGTGATAACCACTACACTACAGAAACTGCTGCTAGTATTATCAGCAAGGAGTAACCCGAGTTTTACAGATATTCATTGCATGTACTCGAATTTCAAAAATGATTTATTTATTAGAAACAGAGCACTGTTTCCGCCCAGTTTCGAACCAAGGAAATTTCGCGTGTAAAGCGAACGTGATAACCACTACACTACAGAAACTGCTGCTAGTACTA
This sequence comes from Oncorhynchus keta, assembly GCF_023373465.1. NCBI lineage: Eukaryota > Metazoa > Chordata > Actinopteri > Salmoniformes > Salmonidae > Oncorhynchus > Oncorhynchus keta. The sequence goes on from NW_026290993.1 coordinate 166,494, forward strand.
TCAGCAAGGAGTAACCCGAGTTTTACAGATATTCATTGCATGTATTGAATTTCAAAAATAAGTTATTTATTAGAAACAGAGCACTGTTTCCGCCCGGTTTCGAACCAGGGACCTTTCGCGTGTAAAGCGAACGTGATAACCACTACACTACAGAAACTGCTGCTAGTATTATCAGCAAGGAGTAACCCGAGTTTTACAGATATTCATTGCATGTATTGAATTTAAAAAATATTTATTTATTAGAAACAGAGCACTGTTTCCGCCCGGTTTCGAACCAGGGACCTTTCGCGTGTAAAGCGAACGTGATAACCACTACACTACAGAAACTGCTGCTAGTATTATCAGCAAGGAGTAACCCGAGTTTTACAGATATTCATTGCATGTACTTGAATTTCAAAAATTATTTATTTATTAGAAACAGAGCACTGTTTCCGCCCGGTTTCGAACCAGGGACCTTTCGCGTGTAAAGCAAACGTGATAACCACTACACTACAGAAACTGCTGCTAGTATTATCAGCAAGGAGTAACCCGAGTTTTACAGATATTCATTGCATGTATTGAATTTCAAAAATAAGCTATTTATTAGAACAGCTATTCTCTGTTACAAATACAGTACTTCTTACATGTGTCAGAGACCTCTGTTTCCAAAATAAGGTATTCATGAAAGCAACTCATCTCTTTTATAAATATGTTACTTACTGCATGTGTCAAAAAGTACTGTTTCCGCCCGGTTTCGAACCAGGGACCTTTCACGTGTAAAGCGAACGTGATAACCACTACACTACAGAAACTGCTGCTAGTACTATCAGCAAGGAGTAACCCGAGTTTTACAGATATTCATTGCATGTACTCGAATTTCAAAAATTATTTATTTATTAGAAACAGAGCACTGTTTCCGCCCGGTTTCGAACCAAGGAACTTTCGCGTGTAAAGCGAACGTGATAACCACTACACTACAGAAACTGCTGCTAGTATTATCAGCAAGGAGTAACCCGAGTTTTACAGATATTCATTGCATGTACTCGAATTTCAAAAATTATTTATTTATTAGAAACAGAGCACTGTTTCCGCCCGGTTTCGAACCAGGGACCTTTCGCGTGTAAAGCGAACGTGATAACCACTACACTACAGAAACTGCTGCTAGTATTATCAGCAAGGAGTAACCCGAGTTTTACAGATATTCATTGCATGTACTTGAATTTCAAAAATTATTTATTTATTAGAAACAGAGCACTGTTTCCACTGTTTCCGCCCGGTTTCGAACCAGGGACCTTCGCGTGTAAAGCAAACGTGATAACCACTACACTACAGAAACTGCTGCTAGTTTTATCAGCAAGGAGTAACCCGAGTTTTACAGATATTCATTGCATGTACTTGAATTTCAAAAATGAGTTATTTATTTGAAACAGAGCACTGTTTCCGAGCACTGTTTCGAACCAGGGACCTTTCGCGTGTAAAGCAAACGTGATAACCACTACACTACAGAAACTGCTGCTAGTTTATCAGCAAGGAGTAACCCGAGTTTTACAGATATTCATTGCATGTACTTGAATTTCAAAAATGATTTATTATGAAACAGAGCACTGTTTCCGCCCGGTTTCGAACCAGGGACCTTTCGCGTGTAAAGCGAACGTGATAACCACTACACTACAGAAACTGCTGCTAGTATTATCAGCAAGGAGTAACCCGAGTTTTACAGATATTCATTGCATGTACTTGAATTTCTGAAAAATTATTTATTTATTAGAAACAGAGCACTGTTTCCGCCCGGTTTCGAACCAGGGACCTTTCGCGTGTAAAGCAAACGTGATAACCACTACACTACAGAAACTGCTGCTAGTACTATCAGCAAGGAGTAACCCGAGTTTTACAGATATTCATTGCATGTATTGAATTTCAAAAAAAATGAGAACATATATTTCTGTTTTATACAGCACTAACTGAATGTGTCAAAGAGCACTGTTTCCGCCCGGTTTCGAACCAGGGACCTTTCACGTGTAAAGCAAACGTGAAAACCACTACACTACAGAAACTGCTGCTAGTATTATCAGCAAGGAGTAACCCGAGTTTTACAGATATTCATTGCATGTATTCAAATTTTCATGAGAACATATATTCTCTGTGGTTGATACAGCACTAACTGAATGTGTCAAAGAGCACTGTTTCCGCCCGGTTTCGAACCAGGGACCTTTCGCGTGTAAAGCAAACGTGATAACCACTACACTACAGAAACTGCTGCTAGTTTTACCAGCAAGGAGTAACCCGAGTTTTACAGATATTCATTGCATGTACTCGAATTTCAAAAATAAGCTATTTATTAGAACAGCTATTCTCTGTTACAAATACAGTACTTCTTACATGTGTCAGAGACCTCTGTTTCCAAAATAAGGTATTCATGAAAGCAACTCATCTCTTTTATAAATATGTTACTTACTGCATGTGTCAAAAAGTACTGTTTCCGCCCGGTTTCGAACCAGGGACCTTTCACGTGTAAAGCGAACGTGATAACCACTACACTACAGAAACTGCTGCTAGTATTATCAGCAAGGAGTAACCCGAGTTTTACAGATATTCATTGCATGTACTTGAATTTCAAAAATGATTTATTTATTAGAAACAGAGCACTGTTTCCGCCCGGTTTCGAACCAGGGACCTTTCGCGTGTAAAGCGAACGTGATAACCACTACACTACAGAAACTGCTGCTAGTACTATCAGCAAGGAGTAACCCGAGTTTTACAGATATTCATTGCATGTATTGAATTTCAAAAAGCATTTATTTATTAGAAACAGAGCACTGTTTCCGCCCGGTTTCGAACCAGGGACCTTTCACGTGTAAAGCGAACGTGATAACCACTACACTACAGAAACTGCTGCTAGTATTATCAGCAAGGAGTAACCCGAGTTTTACAGATATTCATTGCATGTACTTGAATTTTAAAAAAATATTTATTTATTAGAAACAGAGCACTGTTTCCGCCCGGTTTCGAACCAGGGACCTTTCGCGTGTAAAGCAAACGTGATAACCACTACACTACAGAAACTGCTGCTAGTTTTATCAGCAAGGAGTAACCCGAGTTTTACAGATATTCATTGCATGTACTTGAATTTCAAAAATGAGTTATTTATTAGAAACAGAGCACTGTTTCCGCGCCGGTTTCGAACCAGGGACCTTTCGCGTGTAAAGCGAACGTGATAACCACTACACTACAGAAACTGCTGCTAGTATTATCAGCAAGGAGTAACCCGAGTTTTACAGATATTCATTGCATGTACTTGAATTTAAAAAATTATTTATTTATTAGAAACAGAGCACTGTTTCCGCCCGGTTTCGAACCAGGGACCTTTCGCGTGTAAAGCGAACGTGATAACCACTACACTACAGAAACTGCTGCTAGTACTATCAGCAAGGAGTAACCCGAGTTTTACAGATATTCATTGCATGTACTCGAATTTCAAAAATTATTTATTTATTAGAAACAGAGCACTGTTTCCGCCCGGTTTCGAACCAGGGACCTTTCACGTGTAAAGCAAACGTGATAACCACTACACTACAGAAACTGCTGCTAGTTTTATCAGCAAGGAGTAACCCGAGTTTTATAGATATTCATTGCATGTACTTGAATTTCAAAAATGAGTTATTTATTAGAAACAGAGCACTGTTTCCGCCCGGTTTCGAACCAGGGACCTTTCGCGTGTAAAGCGAACGTGATAACCACTACACTACAGAAACTGCTGCTAGTATTATCAGCAAGGAGTAACCCGAGTTTTACAGATATTCATTGCATGTACTTGAATTTTAAAAAAGTATTTATTTATTAGAAACAGAGCACTGTTTCCGCCCGGTTTCGAACCAGGGACCTTTCGCGTGTAAAGCGAACGTGATAACCACTACACTACAGAAACTGCTGCTAGTACTATCAGCAAGGAGTAACCCGAGTTTTACAGATATTCATTGCATGTATTGAATTTCAAAAATGAATTTCAAAAATAAGCTATTTATTAGAACAGCTATTCTCTGTTACAAATACAGTACTTCTTACATGTGTCAGAGACCTCTGTTTCCAAAATAAGGTATTCATGAAAGCAACTCATCTCTTTTATAAATATGTTACTTACTGCATGTGTCAAAAGTACTGTTTCCGCCCGGTTTCGAACCAGGGACCTTCACGTGTAAAGCGAACGTGATAACCACTACACTACAGAAACTGCTGCTAGTATTATCAGCAAGGAGTAACCCGAGTTTTACAGATATTCATTGCATGTACTTGAATTTAAAAAATTATTTATTTATTAGAAACAGAGCACTGTTTCCGCCCGGTTTCGAACCAGGGACCTTTCGCGTGTAAAGCGAACGTGATAACCACTACACTACAGAAACTGCTGCTAGTATTATCAGCAAGGAGTAACCCGAGTTTTACAGATATTCATTGCATGTACTTGAATTTAAAAAATTATTTATTTATTAGAAACAGAGCACTGTTTCCGCCCGGTTTCGAACCAGGGACCTTTCGCGTGTAAAGCGAACGTGATAACCACTACACTACAGAAACTGCTGCTAGTATTATCAGCAAGGAGTAACCCGAGTTTTACAGATATTCATTGCATGTACTTGAATTTCAAAAATGAGTTATTTATTTGAAACAGAGCACTGTTTCCGCCCGGTTTCGAACCAGGGGCCTTTCACGTGTAAAGCAAACGTGAAAACCACTACACTACAGAAACTGCTGCTGGTATTATCAGCAAGGAGTAACCCGAGTTTTACAGATATTCATTGCATGTATTCAAATTTCCAAAAAAAGCTATTCATGAGAACATATATTCTCTGTTGTTGATACAGCACTAACTGAATGTGTCAAAGAGCACTGTTTCCGCCCGGTTTCGAACCAGGGACCTTTCGCGTGTAAAGCAAACGTGATAACCACTACACTACAGAAACTGCTGCTAGTTTTATCAGCAAGGAGTAACCCGAGTTTTACAGATATTCATTGCATGTACTTGAATTTCAAAAATGAGTTATTTATTAGAAACAGAGCACTGTTTCCGCCCGGTTTCGAACCAGGGACCTTTCGCGTGTAAAGCGAACGTGATAACCACTACACTACAGAAACTGCTGCTAGTATTATCAGCAAGGAGTAACCCGAGTTTTACAGATATTCATTGCATGTACTCGAATTTCAAAAATTATTTATTTATTAGAAACAGAGCACTGTTTCCGCCCGGTTTCGAACCAGGGACCTTTCGCGTGTAAAGCGAACGTGATAACCACTACACTACAGAAACTGCTGCTAGTATTATCAGCAAGGAGTAACCCGAGTTTTACAGATATTCATTGCATGTATTCGAATTTCCTGATACAGCACTAAATGAATGTGTCAAAGAGCACTGTTTCCGCCCGGTTTCGAACCAGGGACCTTTCACGTGTAAAGCAAACGTGATAACCACTACACTACAGAAACTGCTGCTAGTATTATCAGCAAGGAGTAACCCGAGTTTTACAGATATTCATTGCATGTACTTGAATTTCAAAAATGAGTTCTTTATTTGAAACAGAGCACTGTTTCCGCCCGGTTTCGAACCAGGGACCTTTCGCGTGTAAAGCGAACGTGATAACCACTACACTACAGAAACTGCTGCTAGTACTATCAGCAAGGAGTAACCCGAGTTTTACAGATATTCATTGCATGTATTGAATTTCAAACAGCACTAATGAATTGAAAAGAGCACTGTTTCCGCCCGGTTTCGAACCAGGGACCTTTCGCGTGTAAAGCAAACGTGATAACCACTACACTACAGAAACTGCTGCTAGTTTTATCAGCAAGGAGTAACCCGAGTTTTACAGATATTCATTGCATGTACTTGAATTTCAAAAATGCTATTTATTAGAACAGCTATTCTCTGTTACAAATACAGCACATGTGTCAAGACCTCTGTTTCCAAAATGTATTCATGAAAGAGCACTGTTTCCGCCCGGTTTCGAACCAGGGACCTTTCACGTGTAAAGCGAACGTGATAACCACTACACTACAGAAACTGCTGCTAGTATTATCAGCAAGGAGTAACCCGAGTTTTACAGATATTCATTGCATGTACTTGAATTTCAAAAATGAGTTATTTATTAGAAACAGAGCACTGTTTCCGCCCGGTTTCGAACCAGGGACCTTTCGCGTGTAAAGCGAACGTGATAACCACTACACTACAGAAACTGCTGCTAGTATTATCAGCAAGGAGTAACCCGAGTTTTACAGATATTCATTGCATGTATTCGAATTTCCTGATACAGCACTAAATGAATGTGTCAAAGAGCACTGTTTCCGCCCGGTTTCGAACCAGGGACCTTTCGCGTGTAAAGCGAACGTGATAACCACTACACTACAGAAACTGCTGCTAGTATTATCAGCAAGGAGTAACCCGAGTTTTACAGATATTCATTGCATGTATTCGAATTTCCTGATACAGCACTAAATGAATGTGTCAAAGAGCACTGTTTCCGCCCGGTTTCGAACCAGGGACCTTTCACGTGTAAAGCAAACGTGAAAACCACTACACTACAGAAACTGCTGCTGGTATTATCAGCAAGGAGTAACCCGAGTTTTACAGATATTCATTGCATGTATTGAATTTCCAAAAAAAAAAATCATGAGAACATATATTTATTTGAACAGCACTAACTGAATGTGTCAAAGAGCACTGTTTCCGCCCGGTTTCGAACCAGGGACCTTTCGCGTGTAAAGCGAACGTGATAACCACTACACTACAGAAACTGCTGCTAGTATTATCAGCAAGGAGTAACCCGAGTTTTACAGATATTCATTGCATGTACTTGAATTTTAAAAAGTATTTATTTATTAGAAACAGAGCACTGTTTCCACCCGGTTTCGAACCAGGGACCTTTCGCGTGTAAAGCGAACGTGATAACCACTACACTACAGAAACTGCTGCTAGTATTATCAGCAAGGAGTAACCCGAGTTTTACAGATATTCATTGCATGTACTTGAATTTCAAAAATGAGTTATTTATTAGAAACAGAGCACTGTTTCCGCGCCGGTTTCGAACCAGGACCTTTCGCGTGTAAAGCGAACGTGATAACCACTACACTACAGAAACTGCTGCTAGTATTATCAGCAAGGAGTAACCCGAGTTTTACAGATATTCATTGCATGTACTTGAATTTCAAAAATTATTTATTTATTAGAAACAGAGCACTGTTTCCGCCCGGTTTCGAACCAGGGACCTTTCGCGTGTAAAGCAAACGTGATAACCACTACACTACAGAAACTGCTGCTAGTATTATCAGCAAGGAGTAACCCGAGTTTTACAGATATTCATTGCATGTTGAATTTCAAAAATAAGTATTTATTAGAACAGCTATTCTCTGTTACAAATACAGTACTTCTTACATGTGTCAGAGACCTCTGTTTCCAAAATAAGGTATCATGAAAGCAACTCATCTCTTTTATAAATATGTTACTTACTGCAGTCACTGTTTCCGCCCGGTTTCGAACCAGGGACCTTTCACGTGTAAAGCGAACGTGATAACCACACACTACAGAAACTGCTGCTAGTTTTATCAGCAAGGAGTAACCCGAGTTTTACAGATATTCATTGCATGTACTCGAATTTCAAAAATTATTTATTTATTAGAAACAGAGCACTGTTTCCGCCCGGTTTCGAACCAAGGAACTTTCGCGTGTAAAGCGAACGTGATAACCACTACACTACAGAAACTGCTGCTAGTATTATCAGCAAGGAGTAACCCGAGTTTTACAGATATTCATTGCATGTACTCGAATTTCAAAAATTATTTATTTATTAGAAACAGAGCACTGTTTCCGCCCGGTTTCGAACCAAGGAACTTTCGCGTGTAAAGCGAACGTGATAACCACTACACTACTGAAACTGCTGCTAGTACTATCAGCAAGGAGTAACCCGAGTTTTACAGATATTCATTGCATGTACTCAAATTTCAAAAATTATTTATTTATTAGAAACAGAGCACTGTTTCCGCCCGGTTTCGAACCAGGGACCTTTCACGTGTAAAGCAAACGTGAAAACCACTACACTACAGAAACTGCTGCTGGTATTATCAGCAAGGAGTAACCCGAGTTTTACAGATATTCATTGCATGTATTCAAATTTCCAAAAAAAGCTATTCATGAGAACATATATTCTCTGTTGTTGATACAGCACTAACTGAATGTGTCAAAGAGCACTGTTTCCGCCCGGTTTCGAACCAGGGAACTTTCACGTGTAAAGCAAACGTGATAACCACTACACTACAGAAACTGCTGCTAGTTTTATCAGCAAGGAGTAACCCGAGTTTTACAGATATTCATTGCATGTACTTGAATTTCAAAAATGAGTTATTTATTAGAAACAGAGCACTGTTTCCGCGCCGGTTTCGAACCAGGGACCTTTCGCGTGTAAAGCGAACGTGATAACCACTACACTACAGAAACTGCTGCTAGTATTATCAGCAAGGAGTAACCCGAGTTTTACAGATATTCATTGCATGTACTTGAATTTAAAAAATTATTTATTTATTAGAAACAGAGCACTGTTTCCGCCCGGTTTTCGAACCAAGGACCTTTCGCGTGTAAAGCGAACGTGATAACCACTACACTACAGAAACTGCTGCTAGTACTATCAGCAAGGAGTAACCCGAGTTTTACAGATATTCATTGCATGTATTCGAATTTCCTGATACAGCACTAAATGAATGTGTCAAAGAGGACTGTTTCCGCCCGGTTTCGAACCAGGGACCTTTCGCGTGTAAAGCAAACGTGATAACCACTACACTACAGAAACTGCTGCTAGTATTATCAGCAAGGAGTAACCCGAGTTTTACAGATATTCATTGCATGTACTTGAATTTCAAAAATGAGTTATTTATTGAAACAGAGCACTGTTTCCGCCCGGTTTCGAACCAGGGACCTTTCGCGTGTAAAGCAAACGTGATAACCACTACACTACAGAAACTGCTGCTAGTATTATCAGCAAGGAGTAACCCGAGTTTTACAGATATTCATTGCATGTATTCAAATTTAAAGAATATTCATGAGAACATATATTCTCTGTTGATACAGCACTTGAATGTGAAAAGAGCACTGTTTCCGCCCGGTTTCGAACCAGGGACCTTTCGCGTGTAAAGCAAACGTGATAACCACTACACTACAGAAACTGCTGCTAGTTTTATCAGCAAGGAGTAACCCGAGTTTTACAGATATTCATTGCATGTATGAATTTCAAAAAAATAAGCTATTTATTAGAATTCTCTGTTACAAATACAGTACTTCTTACATGTGTCAGAGACCTCTGTTTCCAAAATAAGGTATTCATGAAAGCAACTCATCTCTTTTATAAATATGTTACTTACTGCAGCACTGTTTCCGCCCGGTTTCGAACCAGGGACCTTTCGCGTGTAAAGCGAACGTGATAACCACTACACTACAGAAACTGCTGCTAGTTTTACCAGCAAGGAGTAACCCGAGTTTTACAGATATTCATTGCATGTACTCGAATTTCAAAAATTATTTATTTATTAGAAACAGAGCACTGTTTCCGCCCGGTTTCGAACCAAGGAACTTTCGCGTGTAAAGCGAACGTGATAACCACTACGCTACAGAAACTGCTGCTAGTATTATCAGCAAGGAGTAACCCGAGTTTTACAGATATTCATTGCATGTACTTGAATTTAAAAAAGTATTTATTTATTAGAAACAGAGCACTGTTTCCGCCCGGTTTCGAACCAGGGACCTTTCGCGTGTAAAGCAAACGTGATAACCACTACACTACAGAAACTGCTGCTAGTATTATCAGCAAGGAGTAACCCGAGTTTTACAGATATTCATTGCATGTATTGAATTTCAATAAGCACTAAATGAATGTGTAAAAGAGCACTGTTTCCGCCCGGTTTCGAACCAGGGACCTTTCACGTGTAAAGCAAACGTGAAAACCACTACACTACAGAAACTGCTGCTAGTATTATCAGCAAGGAGTAACCCGAGTTTTACAGATATTCATTGCATGTATTCAAATTTCCAAAAAAAGTTATTCATGAGAACATATATTCTCTGTTGTTGATACAGCACTAACTGAATGTGTCAAAGAGCACTGTTTCCGCCCGGTTTCGAACCAGGGACCTTTCACGTGTAAAGCAAACGTGATAACCACTACACTACAGAAACTGCTGCTAGTATTATCAGCAAGGAGTAACCCGAGTTTTACAGATATTCATTGCATGTACTTGAATTTCAAAAATAATTTATTTATTAGAACAGCTAACAAATACAGTACTTCTTACTCAGAGACCTCTGTTTCCAAAATAAGGTATTTTGAAAGCAACTCATCTCGGTTTTACTGCATGTGTCAAAAGTACTGTTTCCGCCCGGTTTCGAACCAGGGACCTTTCACGTGTAAAGCGAACGTGATAACCACTACACTACAGAAACTGCTGCTAGTTTTATCAGCAAGGAGTAACCCGATTTACAGATATTCATTGCATGTACTTGAATTTCAAAAATGATTTATTTATTAGAAACAGAGCACTGTTTCCGCCCGGTTTCGAACCAGGGACCTTTCGCGTGTAAAGCGAACGTGATAACCACTACACTACTGAAACTGCTGCTAGTACTATCAGCAAGGAGTAACCCGAGTTTTACAGATATTCATTGCATGTACTCAAATTTCAAAAATTATTTATTTATTAGAAACAGAGCACTGTTTCCGCCCGGTTTCGAACCAGGGACCTTTCACGTGTAAAGCAAACGTGAAAACCACTACACTACAGAAACTGCTGCTGGTATTATCAGCAAGGAGTAACCCGAGTTTTACAGATATTCATTGCATGTACTTGAATTTCAAAAATGAGTTCTTTATTTGAAACAGAGGACTGTTTCCGCCCGGTTTCGAACCAGGGACCTTTCGCGTGTAAAGCAAACGTGATAACCACTACACTACAGAAACTGCTGCTAGTTTTACCAGCAAGGAGTAACCCGAGTTTTACAGATATTCATTGCATGTACTTGAATTTCAAAAATGAGTTCTTTATTTGAAACAGAGCACTGTTTCCGCCCGGTTTCGAACCAGGGACCTTTCGCGGGTAAAGCGAACGTGATAACCACTACACTACAGAAACTGCTGCTAGTACTATCAGCAAGGAGTAACCCGAGTTTTACAGATATTCATTGCATGTACTGAATTTCAAAAATTATTTATTTATTAGAAACAGAGCACTGTTTCCGCCCGGTTTCGAACCAGGGACCTTTCGCGTGTAAAGCGAACGTGATAACCACTACACTACAGAAACTGCTGCTAGTACTATCAGCAAGGAGTAACCTGAGTTTTACAGATATTCATTGCATGTATTCGAATTTCCTGATACAGCACTAAATGAATGTGTCAAAGAGCACTGTTTCCGCCCGGTTTCGAACCAGGGACCTTTCACGTGTAAAGCGAACGTGATAACCACTACACTACAGAAACTGCTGCTAGTATTATCAGCAAGGAGTAACCCGAGTTTTACAGATATTCATTGCATGTACTTGAATTTCAAAAATGAGTTATTTATTTGAAACAGAGCACTGTTTCCGCCCGGTTTCGAACCAGGGACCTTTCGCGTGTAAAGCAAACGTGATAACCACTACACTACAGAAACTGCTGCTAGTTTTATCAGCAAGGAGTAACCCGAGTTTTACAGATATTCATTGCATGTATTTGAATTTCCTGATACAGCACTAAATGAATGTGTCAAAGAGCACTGTTTCCGCCCGGTTTCGAACCAGGGACCTTTCACGTGTAAAGCAAACGTGATAACCACTACACTACAGAAACTGCTGCTAGTTTTATCAGCAAGGAGTAACCCGAGTTTTACAGATATTCATTGCATGTACTTGAATTTCAAAAATAAGCTATTTATTAGAACAGCTATTCTCTGTTACAAATACAGTACTTCTTACATGTGATAAGACCTCTGTTTCCAAAATAAGGTATTCATGCAACTCATCTCTTTTATAAATATGATGTGTCAAAGAGCACTGTTTCCGCCCGGTTTCGAACCAGGGACCTTTCACGTGTAAAGCAAACGTGAAAACCACTACACTACAGAAACTGCTGCTAGTTTTATCAGCAAGGAGTAACCCGAGTTTTACAGATATTCATTGCATGTACTTGAATTTAAAAAATTATTTATTTATTAGAAACAGAGCACTGTTTCCGCCCGGTTTCGAACCAAGGAACTTTCGCGTGTAAAGCGAACGTGATAACCACTACACTACAGAAACTGCTGCTAGTATTATCAGCAAGGAGTAACCCGAGTTTTACAGATATTCATTGCATGTACTTGAATTTAAAAAAGTATTTATTTATTAGAAACAGAGCACTGTTTCCACCCGGTTTCGAACCAGGGACCTTTCGCGTGTAAAGCGAACGTGATAACCACTACACTACAGAAACTGCTGCTAGTATTATCAGCAAGGAGTAACCTGAGTTTAACAGATATTCATTGCATGTACTTAAATTTCAAAAATGAGTTATTTATTAGAAACAGAGCACTGTTTCCGCCCGGTTTCGAACCAGGGAATTTCGCATGTAATGCAAACGTGATAACCACTACACTACAGAAACTGCTGCTAGTTTTATCAGCAAGGAGTAACCCGAGTTTTACAGATATTCATTGCATTTACTTGAATTTCAAAAATGAGTTCTTTATTTGAAACAGAGCACTGTTTCCGCCCGGTTTCGAACCAGGGACCTTTCGCGTGTAAAGCGAACGTGATAACCACTACACTACAGAAACTGCTGCTAGTTTTATCAGCAAGGAGTAACCCGAGTTTTACAGATATTCATTGCATGTACTTGAATTTCAAAAATAAGCTATTTATTAGAACAGCTATTCTCTGTTACAAATACAGTACTAACTGGATTTGTCAAAGAGAACTGTTTCCGCCCGGTTTCGAACCGGGGACCATTCGTGTGTAAAGCAAACTTGATAACAATTAAACTGGAGAAACTGCTGCTAGTATTATCAGCAAGGAGTAAACCAAATTTTACAGATATTCATTGCATGTATTGAAATTCCAACATAATCCATTTATGAAAATTCTCTGTTACAAATACAGTACTTCTCACAACAGACCTCTGTTTCCAAAATAAGGTATTCTGAAAGCAACTCATCTCTTTTATAAATATGTTACTTACTGCATGTGTCAAAAAGTACTGTTTCCGCCCGGTTTCGAACCAGGGACCTTTCACGTGTAAAGCAAACGTGATAACACTACACTACAGAAACTGCTGCTAGTATTATCAGCAAGGAGTAAACCAAGTTTTACAGATATTCATTGCATGTACTCATTTCAAAAAAATTTTCCAACATAATATTCATTGCTGTTAATAATACAGTACTTCTTACATGATACAGCAGAGACCTCTGTTTCCAAAATAAGGTATTACTGCATGTGTCAAAGAGCACTGTTTCCGCCCGGTTTCGAACCAGGGACCTTTCACGTGTAAAGCGAACGTGATAACCACTACACTACAGAAACTGCTGCTAGTATTATCAGCAAGGAGTAACCCGAGTTTTACAGATATTCATTGCATGTACTTGAATTTCAAAAATGAGTTCTTTATTTGAAACAGAGCACTGTTTCCGCCCGGTTTCGAACCAGGGACCTTTCGCGTGTAAAGCGAACGTGATAACCACTACACTACAGAAACTGCTGCTAGTACTATCAGCAAGGAGTAACCCGAGTTTTACAGATATTCATTGCATGTACTTGAATTTCAAAAATGAGTTATTTATTAGAAACAGAGCACTGTTTCCGCGCCGTTTTCGAACCAGGGACCTTTCGCGTGTAAAGCGAACGTGATAACCACTACACTACAGAAACTGCTGCTAGTATTATCAGCAAGGAGTAACCCGAGTTTTACAGATATTCATTGCATGTACTCGAATTTCAAAAATTATTTATTTATTAGAAACAGAGCACTGTTTCCGCCCGGTTTCGAACCAGGGACCTTTCGCGTGTAAAGCGAACGTGATAACCACTACACTACAGAAACTGCTGCTAGTACTATCAGCAAGGAGTAACCCGAGTTTTACAGATATTCATTGCATGTATTCAAATTTCCAAAAAAAGCTATTCATGAGAACATATATTCTCTGTTGTTGATACAGCACTAACTGAATGTGTCAAAGAGCACTGTTTCCGCCCGGTTTCGAACCAGGGACCTTTCACGTGTAAAGCAAACGTGAAAACCACTACACTACAGAAACTGCTGCTAGTTTTATCAGCAAGGAGTAACCCGAGTTTTACAGATATTCATTGCATGTACTTGAATTTCAAAAATGAGTTATTTATTAGAAACAGAGCACTGTTTCCGCGCCGGTTTCGAACCAGGGACCTTTCGCGTGTAAAGCGAACGTGATAACCACTACACTACAGAAACTGCTGCTAGTATTATCAGCAAGGAGTAACCCGAGTTTTACAGATATTCATTGCATGTACTTGAATTTAAAAAAGTATTTATTTATTAGAAACAGAGCACTGTTTCCGCCCGGTTTCGAACCAGGGACCTTTCGCGTGTAAAGCGAACGTGATAACCACTACACTACAGAAACTGCTGCTAGTATTATCAGCAAGGAGTAACCCGAGTTTTACAGATATTCATTGCATGTACTCGAATTTCAAAAATAAGCTATTTATTAGAACAGCTATTCTCTGTTACAAATACAGTACTAACTGGATTTGTCAAAGAGCACTGTTTCCGCCCGGTTTCGAACCAGGGACCATTCGTGTAAAGCAAACTTGATAACAATTAAACTGGAGAAACTGCTGCTAGAATTATTACTGTGGAGTAAACCAAATTGTACATATATTCATCGCACAAATTACAGAAATTCCAACATAATGCATTTATGAAAATTCTCTGTTACAAATACAGTACTTCTCACATGTGTCAGAGACCTCTGTTTCCAAAATAAGGTATTCATGAAAGCAACTCATCTCTTTTATAAATATGTTACTTACTGCATGTGTCAAAAAGTACTGTTTCCACCCGGTTTCGAACCAGGGACCTTTCACGTGTAAAGCGAACGTGATAACCACTACACTACAGAAACTGCTGCTAGTATTATCAGCAAGGAGTAACCCGAGTTTTACAGATATTCATTGCATGTACTTGAATTTCAAAAATGAGTTATTTATTAGAAACAGAGCACTGTTTCCGCCCGGTTTCGAACCAGGGACCTTTCGCGTGTAAAGCGAACGTGATAACCACTACACTACAGAAACTGCTGCTAGTACTATCAGCAAGGAGTAACCCGAGTTTTACAGATATTCATTGCATGTACTCGAATTTCAAAAATTATTTATTTATTAGAAACAGAGCACTGTTTCCGCCCGGTTTCAAACCAAGGAACTTTTGCGTGTAAAGCGAACGTGATAACCACTACACTACAGAAACTGCTGCTAGTACTATAAGCAAGGAGTAACCCGAGTTTTACAGATATTCATTGCATGTACTTGAATTTCAAAAATGAGTTATTTATTAGAAACAGAGCACTGTTTCCGCCCGGTTTCGAACCAGGGACCTTTCGCGTGTAAAGCGAACGTGATAACCACTACACTACAGAAACTGCTGCTAGTACTATCAGCAAGGAGTAACCCGAGTTTTACAGATATTCATTGCATGTACTCGAATTTCAAAAATAAGCTATTTATTAGAACAGCTATTCTCTGTTACAAATACAGTACTTCTTACATGTGTCAGAGACCTCTGTTTCCAAAATAAGGTATTCATGAAAGCAACTCATCTCTTTTATAAATATGTTACTTACTGCATGTGTCAAAAAGTACTGTTTCCGCCCGGTTTCGAACCAGGGACCTTTCACGTGTAAAGCGAACGTGATAACCACTACACTACAGAAACTGCTGCTAGTACTATCAGCAAGGAGTAACCCGAGTTTTACAGATATTCATTGCATGTACTCGAATTTCAAAAATTATTTATTTATTAGAAACAGAGCACTGTTTCCGCCCGGTTTCGAACCAGGGACCTTTCGCGTGTAAAGCGAACGTGATAACCACTACACTACAGAAACTGCTGCTAGTACTATCAGCAAGGAGTAACCCGAGTTTTACAGATATTCATTGCATGTATTCGAATTTCCTGATACAGCACTAAATGAATGTGTCAAAGAGCACTGTTTCCGCCCGGTTTCGAACCAGGGACCTTTCACGTGTAAAGCGAACGTGATAACCACTACACTACAGAAACTGCTGCTAGTATTATCAGCAAGGAGTAACCCGAGTTTTACAGATATTCATTGCATGTATTCAAATTTCCAAAAAAAGTTATTCATGAGAACATATATTCTCTGTGTTTCGAACCAGGGACCTTTTGATACAGCACTAAACTGAATTGTCAAAGAGCACTGTTTCCGCCCGGTTTCGAACCAGGGACCTTTCACGTGTAAAGCAAACGTGATAACCACTACACTACAGAAACTGCTGCTAGTTTTATCAGCAAGGAGTAACCCGAGTTTTACAGATATTCATTGCATGTACTTGAATTTCAAAAATGAGTTATTTATTAGAAACAGAGCACTGTTTCCGCCCGGTTTCGAACCAGGGACCTTTCGCGTGTAAAGCGAACGTGATAACCACTACACTACAGAAACTGCTGCTAGTATTATCAGCAAGGAGTAACCCGAGTTTTACAGATATTCATTGCATGTACTTGAATTTCTGAAAAATTATTTATTTATTAGAAACAGAGCACTGTTTCCGCCCGGTTTCGAACCAGGGACCTTTCGCGTGTAAAGCAAACGTGATAACCACTACACTACAGAAACTGCTGCTAGTACTATCAGCAAGGAGTAACCCGAGTTTTACAGATATTCATTGCATGTATTGAATTTCCTGAACAGCACTAAATGAATTGAAAAGAGCACTGTTTCCGCCCGGTTTCGAACCAGGGACCTTTCGCGTGTAAAGCAAACGTGATAACCACTACACTACAGAAACTGCTGCTAGTATTATCAGCAAGGAGTAACCCGAGTTTTACAGATATTCATTGCATGTACTTGAATTTCAAAAATGAGTTATTTATTTGAAACAGAGCACTGTTTCCGCCCGGTTTCGAACCAGGGACCTTTCGCGTGTAAAGCGAACGTGATAACCACTACACTACAGAAACTGCTGCTAGTACTATCAGCAAGGAGTAACCCGAGTTTTACAGATATTCATTGCATGTACTCGAATTTCAAAAATTATTTATTTATTAGAAACAGAGCACTGTTTCCGCCCGGTTTCGAACCAGGGACCTTTCGCGTGTAAAGCGAACGTGATAACCACTACACTACAGAAACTGCTGCTAGTACTATCAGCAAGGAGTAACCCGAGTTTTACAGATATTCATTGCATGTACTCGAATTTCAAAAATTATTTATTTATTAGAAACAGAGCACTGTTTCCGCCCGGTTTCGAACCAAGGAACTTTCGCGTGTAAAGCGAACGTGATAACCACTACACTACAGAAACTGCTGCTAGTACTATCAGCAAGGAGTAACCCGAGTTTTACAGATATTCATTGCATGTACTCGAATTTCAAAAATTATTTATTTATTAGAAACAGAGCACTGTTTCCGCCCGGTTTCGAACCAGGGACCTTTCACGTGTAAAGCAAACGTGAAAACCACTACACTACAGAAACTGCTGCTGGTATTATCAGCAAGGAGTAACCCGAGTTTTACAGATATTCATTGCATGTATTCAAATTTCCAAAAAAAGCTATTCATGAGAACATATATTCTCTGTTGTTGATACAGCACTAACTGAATGTGTCAAAGAGCACTGTTTCCGCCCGGTTTCGAACCAGGGACCTTTCACGTGTAAAGCAAACGTGAAAACCACTACACTACAGAAACTGCTGCTAGTTTTATCAGCAAGGAGTAACCCGAGTTTTACAGATATTCATTGCATGTACTTGAATTTCAAAAATGAGTTATTTATTAGAAACAGAGCACTGTTTCCGCCCGGTTTCGAACCAGGGACCTTTCACGTGTAAAGCGAACGTGATAACCACTACACTACAGAAACTGCTGCTAGTTTTATCAGCAAGGAGTAACCCGAGTTTTACAGATATTCATTGCATGTATTCGAATTTCCTGATACAGCACTAAATGAATGTGTCAAAGAGCACTGTTTCCGCCCGGTTTCGAACCAGGGACCTTTCGCGTGTAAAGCGAACGTGATAACCACTACACTACAGAAACTGCTGCTAGTACTATCAGCAAGGAGTAACCCGAGTTTTACAGATATTCATTGCATGTACTCGAATTTCAAAAATAAGCTATTTATTAGAACAGCTATTCTCTGTTACAAATACAGTACTAACTGGATTTGTCATAGAGAACTGTTTCCGCCCGGCCTCGAACCGGGGACCATTCGTGTGTAAAGCAAACTTGATAACAATTAAACTGGAGAAACTGCTGCTCGAATTATTACTGTGGAGTAAACCAAATTGTACATATATTCATCGCACGAATTCGAAATTCCAACATAATCCATTTATGAAAATTCTCTGTTACAAATACAGTACTTCTCACATGTGTCAGAGACCTCTGTTTCCAAAATAAGGTATTCATGAAAGCAACTCATCTCTTTTATAAATATGTTACTTACTGCATGTGTCAAAAAGTACTGTTTCCGCCCGGTTTCGAACCAGGGACCTTTCACGTGTAAAGCAAACGTGTCAGAGACCTCTGTTTCCAAAATAAGGTATTCATGAAAGCAACTCATCTCTTTTATAAATATGTTACTTACTGCA
>NW_026290994.1:2500-37500 GCF_023373465.1 Oncorhynchus keta
TTATGACTCTGTTCAATTAACTAAGCAGGCAAAGTCACTAAACAGACACAAGCTACAGTAGACATATTATAGTGACCAATAGGACAGCTGTGAAGTAGCTACAGCAGACATATTATAGTGACCAATAGGACAGCTGTGATGTAGCTACAGTAGATTTGCATATTATAGTGACCAATAGGACAGCTGTGAAGTAGCTACAGCAGACATATTATAGTGACCAATAGGACAGCTGTGAAGTAGCTACAGTAGACATATTATAGTGACCAATAGGACAGCTGTGATGTAGTTACAGCAGACATATTATAGTGACCAATAGGACAGCTGTGATGTAGTTACAGCAGACATATTATAGTGACCAATAGGACAGCTGTGATGTAGCTACAGTAGATTTGCATATTATAGTGACCAATAGGACAGCTGTGAAGTAGCTACAGCAGACATATTATAGTGACCAATAGGACAGCTGTGAAGTAGCTACAGCAGACATATTATAGTGACCAATAGGACAGCTGTGATGTAGCTACAGTAGATTTGCATATTATAGTGACCAATAGGACAGCTGTGAAGTAGCTACAGTAGACATATTATAGTGACCAATAGGACAGCTGTGATGTAGCTACAGTAGATTTGCATATTATAGTGACCAATAGGACAGCTGTGAAGTAGCTACAGCAGACATATAATAGTGACCTAATAGGACAGCTGTGAAGTAGCTACAGTAGACATATTATAGTGACCAATAGGACAGCTGTGAAGTAGCTACAGCAGACATATTATAGTGACCAATAGGACAGCTGTGATGTAGCTACAGCAGACATATTATAGTGACCAATAGGACAGCTGTGATGTAGCTACAGTAGATTTGCATATTATAGTGACCAATAGGACAGCTGTGAAGTAGCTACAGTAGACATATTATAGTGACCAATAGGACAGCTGTGAAGTAGTTACAGCAGACATATTATAGTGACCTAATAGGACAGCTGTGAAGTAGCTACAGTAGACATATTATAGTGACCAATAGGACAGCTGTGAAGTAGCTAACGTAGACATATTATAGTGACCAATAGGACAGCTGTGAAGTAGCTAACGTAGACATATTATAGTGACCAATAGGACAGCTGTGAAATAGCTACAGTAGATTTGCATATTATAGTAACCAATAGGACAGCTGTGAAGTAGCTACAGCAGACATATTATAGTGACCAATAGGACAGCTGTGATGTAGCTACAGTAGACATATTATAGTGACCAATAGGACAGCTGTGAAGTAGCTACAGCAGACATATTATAGTGACCAATAGGACAGCTGTGATGTAGCTACAGTAGATTTGCATATTATAGTGACCAATAGGACAGCTGTGAAGTAGCTACAGTAGACATATTATAGTGACCAATAGGACAGCTGTGAAGTAGCTACAGTAGACATATTATAGTGACCAATAGGACAGCTGTGAAGTAGCTACAGTAGACATATTATAGTGACCAATAGGACAGCTGTGATGTAGCTACAGTAGATTTGCATATTATAGTGACCAATAGGACAGCTGTGAAGTAGCTACAGCAGACATATAATAGTGACCTAATAGGACAGCTGTGAAGTAGCTACAGTAGACATATTATAGTGACCAATAGGACAGCTGTGAAGTAGCTACAGCAGACATATTATAGTGACCTAATAGGACAGCTGTGAAGTAGCTACAGTAGACATATTATAGTGACCAATAGGACAGCTGTGATGTAGTTACAGCAGACATATTATAGTGACCAATAGGACAGCTGTGAAGTAGCTAACGTAGACATATTATAGTGACCAATAGGACAGCTGTGAAGTAGCTACAGCAGACATATTATAGTGACCAATAGGACAGCTGTGAAGTAGCTACAGCAGACATATTATAGTGACCAATAGGACAGCTGTAATGTAGCTACAGCAGATTTGCATATTATAGTGACCAATAGAACAGCTGTGATGTAGCTACAGTAGATTTGCATATTATAGTGACCAATAGGACAGCTGTGATGTAGCTACAGTAGATTTGCATATTATAGTAACCAATAGGACAGCTTTGATGTAGCTACAGTAGCCTATACTAAGTCTCTGGCTCTAACTAACAGTAAACTCTCGTCCTACCATATTAGTGGCTCTCAGCATCAGATCTATAATCAGCTGCAACATGACCTTTTCAATGCACCACCCAGGGACTCTGGACTCATATATTTCATGAGTGAACAGACATAGATAGTCTTCACATTGTGGTTCTTCTAGTCTCTTGTCACAATTAACTCAACTTGCCACTAACTCCTACTGTGCTCATCGATTCACGAGGACCAGACGGTAAGTGTAGATAGTTCTTCCCATCTCACAATGAACCAAAACTGCCTATTAACAACTAGACATGGAAGGAGTCAAGCTGTCCTCCCCAACACCACCGAGTATAAACATATTAACAACTAGACATGAGAGGAGTCAAGCTGTCCTCCCCAACACCACCAAGAATAAACATATTAACAACTAGACATGAAAGGAGTCGAGCTGTCCTCCCCAACACCACCAAGAATAAACATATTAACAACTAGACATGAAAGGAGTCAAGCTGTCCTCCCCAACACCACCGAGAATAAACTTATTAACAACTAGACATGAAAGGAGTCAATCTATACTTTGACCAGGGCGTGACAGCTGTCCTCCCCAACACCACCAAGAATAAACATATTAACAACTAGACATGAAAGGAGTCAAGCTATACTTTGACCAGGGCGTGACAGCTGTCCTCCCAACACCACCAAGAATAAACATATTAACAACTAGACATGAAAGGAGTCAAGCTGTCCTCCCCAACACCACCGAGTATAAACATATTAACAACTAGACATGAGAGGAGTCAAGCTGTCCTCCCCAACACCACCGAGAATAAACATATTAACAACTAGACATGAAAGGAGTCAAGCTGTCCTCCCCAACACCACCAAGAATAAACATATTAACAACTAGACATGAAAGGAGTCAAGCTGTCCTCCCCAACACCACCGAGAATAAACATATTAACAACTAGACATGAAAGGAGTCGAGCTGTCCTCCCCAACACCACCGAGAATAAACATATTAACAACTAGACATGAAAGGAGTCAAGCTGTCCTCCCCAACACCACCGAGAATAAACATATTAACAACTAGACATGAAAGGAGTCAAGCTGTCCTCCCCAACACCACCAAGAATAAACATATTAACAACTAGACATGAGAGGAGTCAAGCTGTCCTCCCCAACACCACTGAGAATAAACATATTAACAACTAGACATGAGAGGAGTCAAGCTGTCCTCCCCAACACCACCGAGAATAAACATATTAACAACTAGACATGAGAGGAGTCAAGCTGTCCTCCCCAACACCACCGAGAATAAACATATTAACAACTAGACATGAAAGGAGTCGAGCTGTCCTCCCCAACACCACCGAGAATAAACAGTTGTCTTTTTTTTCATGGACAAAACCTTCTCCATGAAAACAGCATTAGTGTTACAGAACCTCTTCCTCTGTGGTTCCCATAGACATGGAAAAAACGTTGACCAAAAACACACACACACACACACACACACACACACACACACACACACACACACACACACACACACACACACACACACACACACACACACACACACACACACACACACACATAGACTAACGCACACATCCTAAATGCTACGTTACTTAATGTGTTGTTAACGACCCGGTGTGGTGATGTTGTTGTTTTAACGTGGAAGTAATTACCTCCCTCCCTCCCTCCCTCCTCTCTCTCTCTCTCTCTCTCTCTCTCTCTCTCTCTCTCTCTGCCTCCCCTCTCTACCTCCCTCTCTCTGCCTCCCTCTCTCTACCCCCTCTCTGCCTCCCTCTCTCTACCTCCCTCTCTGCCTCCCCTCTCTACCTCCCTCTCTGCCTCTCTCTCTCTGCCTCCCTCTCTGCCTCCCTCTCTCTACCTCCCTCCTCTGCCTCCCCTCTCTACTACCTCCCTCTCTCTGCCTCCTCTCTCTACATCTCCCCTCCCTCCCTCTCTCCCCCTCTCTCCCTCCCTCTCGATTCTCATGATGAGGAGAGGTTGAGGTCTTGTTTCGGTTCCTGCTTAATCTGTAATTACCTGAGAGTATGATGTCTTGTGTTTAGGGCCAGGAGTTTCTCTGTAGACTGTTGATGTTTAGGGCCTGGAGTTTCTCTGTAGACTGTTGATGTTTAGGGCCTGGAGTTTCTCTGTAGACTGTTGATGTTTAGGGCCAGGAGTTTCAGGAGATTCTCTGTAGACTGTCGATGTTTAGGGCCTGGAGTTTCTCTGTAACCTGTTTAGGGCCAGGAGTTTCTCTGTAGACTGTTTAGGGCCTGGAGTTTCTCTGTAGACTGTCGATGTTTAGGGCCTGGAGTTTCTCTGTAACCTGTTTAGGGCCAGGAGTTTCTCTGTAGACTGTTTAGGGCCTGGAGTTTCTCTGTAGACTGTCGATGTTTAGGGCCAGGAGTTTCTCTGTAGACTGTCGATGTTTAGGGCCAGGAGTTTCTCTGTAGCCTGTTTGGGGCCTGGAGTTTCTCCGTAGACTGTCGATGTTTAGGGCCTGGAGTTT
Organism: Oncorhynchus keta; assembly: GCF_023373465.1. NCBI lineage: Eukaryota > Metazoa > Chordata > Actinopteri > Salmoniformes > Salmonidae > Oncorhynchus > Oncorhynchus keta. Next base: position 7,113 of record NW_026290994.1, read on the forward strand.
CTCTGTAGCCTGTCGATGTTTAGGGCCAGGAGTTTATCTGTAGCCTGTAGCCTGTTTAGGGCCAGGAGTTTCTCTGTAGACTGTTGATGTTTAGGGCCAGGAGTTTCTCTGTAGCTTGTTGATGTTTAGGGCCAGGAGTTTCTCTGTAGACTGTTGATGTTTAGGGCCAGGAGTTTCTCTGTAGCTTGTTGATGTTTAGGGCCAGGATGTTTCTCTGTAGACTGTTGATGTTTAGGGCCAGGAGTTTCTCTGTAGCTTAGGGCCAGGAGTCGATGTTTAGGGCCAGGAGTTTCTCTGTAGACTGTTGATGTTTAGGGCCTGGAGTTTCTCGGTAGACTGTTGATGTTTAGGGCCTGTAGACTGTTGATCTTAGGGCCAGGAGTTTCATCTTAGACTGTTTGATGTTTAGGGCCAGGAGTTTCTCTGTAGCCTGTTTAGGAGTTTCAGGGATGTCAACCAGGTAGTTTGATGTTTCTCTGTAGCCTGATCATATAAAACCATTTAAAACCAGGTAGTTTGTGTTCAGGGCTGATCATATAAAACCAGGTAGTTCAGGGTGTCATTGAGGGCTGATCATATAAAACCAGGTAGTTTAGTGCCAGGGAGTCATTTAAAAACTAGGTAGTTTGATGTTTAGGGCTGATCATTTAAAACCAGGTAGTTTCAGGGCTGATCATTTAAAACCAGGTAGTTTATGTTCAGGGCTGCATATAAAACCAGGTAGTTTCTCTGTATATAAAACCAGGTAGTTTGATGTTCAGGGCTGATCATATAAAACCAGGTAGATTCAGGGCTGATCATATAAAACCAGGTAGTTTCAGGGCTGATCATTAAAACCAGTAGTTTAGTTTCAGGGCTGATCATATAAAACCAGGTAGTTTGATGTTCAGGGCTGATCATTTAAAACCAGGTAGTTTGATGTTCAGGGCTGATCATATCTATCATATAAAACCATGTAGTTTGATTTCAGGGCTGATCATTGAGGTAGTTTGTTTCAGGGCTGATCATATAAAACCAGGTAGTTTCTCTGATCATTTAAAACCAGGGGTAGTTTCAGGGCTGAGGGCTATATAAAACCTTGTTGTTTCAGGGCTGATCATATAAAACCAGGTAGTTTCAGGGCTGATCATATAAAACCAGGTAGTTTAGTGTTCAGGGCTGATCATTTAAAACCAGGTAGTTTAGTGTTCAGGGCTGATCATATAAAACCAGGTAGTTTGATGTTTAGGGCCTGATCATTTAAAACCAGGTAGTTTAGTGTTCAGGGCTGATCATATAAAACCAGGTAGTTTAGTGTTCAGGGCTGATCATATAAAACCAGGTAGTTTCAGGGCTGATCATATAAAACCAGGTAGTTTAGTGTTCAGGGCTGATCATATAAAACCAGGTAGTTTCAGGGCTGATCATATAAAACCAGGTAGTTTCAGGGCTGATCATTTAAAACCAGGTAGTTTGTGTTCAGGGCTGATCATATAAAACCAGGTAGTTTGATGTTCAGGGCTGATCATATAAAACCAGGTAGTTTAGTGTTCAGGGCTGATCATATAAAACCAGGTAGTTTAGTGTTCAGGGCTGATCATATAAAACCAGGTAGTTTAGTGTTCAGGGCTGATCATATAAAACCAGGTAGTTTGATGTTCAGGCTGATCATTTAAAACCAGGTAGTTTCAGGGCTGATCATATAAAACCAGGTAGTTTGATGTTCAGGGCTGATCATTTAAAACCAGGTAGTTTGAGGGCTGATCATATAAAACCAGGTAGTTTGAGTTTCAGGGCTGATCATATAAAACCAGGTAGTTTCAGGGCTGATCATATAAAACCAGGTAGTTTCAGGGCTGATCATTGTTTAGTGTTCAGGGCTGATCATATAAAACCAGGTAGTTTGATGTTCAGGGCTGATCATTTAAAACCAGGTAGTTTCAGGGCTGATCATATAAAACCAGGTAGTTTCAGGGCTGAGTTTCATTTAAAACCAGGTAGTTTCAGGGCTGATCATTTAAAACCAGGTAGTTTGATGTTTAGGGCTGATCATATAAAACCTGTAGTGTTCAGGGCTGATCATATAAAACCAGGTAGTTTCAGGGCTGATCATATAAAACCAGGTAGTGTTCAGGGCTGATCATTTAAAACCAGGTAGTTTGTTTCAGGGCTGATCATATAAAACCAGGTAGTTTCAGGGCTGATCATATAAAACCATGTAGTTTAAACCAGTTCAGGGCTGATCATTAAAACCAGGTAGTTTTTCAGGGCTGATGTTCATATAAAACCAGGTAGTTTCAGGGCTGATCATTTAAAACCAGGTAGTTTGATGTTCAGGGCTGATCATATAAAACCAGTAGTTTCAGAGTTTCTGATATAAAACCAGGTGTTCAGGGCTGATCATATAAAACCAGGTAGTTTAGTGTTCAGGGGCTCAAACCAGGAGTTTCATGTTAAAACCAGGTAGTTTAAAACCAGGTGTTTCAGGGCTGATCATATAAAACCAGGTAGTTTGATGTTCAGGGCTGATCATTTAAAACCAGGTAGTTTAGTGTTCAGGGCTGATCATATAAAACCAGGTAGTTTAGTGTTCAGGGCTGATCATATAAAACCAGGTAGTTTCAGGGCTGATCATATAAAACCAGGTAGTTTGATGTTCAGGGCTGATCATTTAAAACCAGGTAGTTTGTTTCAGGGCTGATCATATAAAACCAGGTAGTTTCAGGGCTGATCATATAAAACCAGGTAGTTTGATGTTCAGGGCTGATCATATAAAACCAGGTAGTTTGATGTTCAGGGCTGATCATATTTAAAACCAGGTAGTTTGATGTTCAGGGCTGATCATATAAAACCAGGTAGTTTCAGGGCTGATCATATAAAACCAGGTAGTTTGATGTTCAGGGCTGATCATATAAAACCAGGTAGTTTCAGGGCTGATCATTTAAAACCAGGTAGTTTCAGGGCTGATTTAAAACCAGGTAGTTTAGTGTTCAGGGCTGATAATATAAAACCAGGTTTAGTAGTTTCAGGGCTGATCATATAAAACCAGGTAGTTTGATGTTCAGGGCTGATCATATAAAACCAGGTAGTTTCAGCTGGGCTGATCATATAAAACCAGGTAGTTTAGTGTTCAGGGCTGATCATATAAAACCAGGTAGTTTGATGTTCAGGGCTGATCATTTAAAACCAGGTAGTTTGAGTGTTCAGGGCTGATCATATAAAACCAGGTAGTTTAGTTTCAGGGCTGATCATATAAAACCAGGTAGTTTCAGGGCTGATCATATAAAACCAGGTAGTTTGATGTTCAGGGCTGATCATATAAAACCAGGTAGTTTGATGTTCAGGGCTGATCATATAAAACCAGGTAGTTTAGGGCTGATCATATAAAACCAGGTAGTTTAGTGTTCAGGGCTGATCATAAAATAAAACCAGGTAGTTTGATGTTCAGGGCTGATCATATAAAACCAGGTAGTTTAGTGTTCAGGGCTGATCATATAAAACCAGGTAGTTTGAGTGTTCAGGGCTGATCATATAAAACCAGGTAGTTTAGTGTTCAGGGCTGATCATATAAAACCAGGTAGTTTGATGTTCAGGGCTGATCATATAAAACCAGGTAGTTTCAGGGCTGATCATATAAACCAGGTAGTTTGATGTTCAGGGCTGATCATTTAAAACCAGGTAGTTTAGTGTTCAGGGCTGATCATATAAAACCAGGTAGTTTGATGTTCAGGGCTGATCATATAAAACCAGGTAGTTTCAGGGCTGATCATATAAAACCAGGTAGTTTCAGGGCTGATCATTTAAAACCAGGTAGTTTCAGGGCTGATCATTAAAACCAGGTAGTTTGATGTTCAGGGCTGATCATATAAAACCAGGTAGTTTGATGTTCAGGGCTGATCATATAAAACCAGGTAGTGTTCAGGGCTGATCATATAAAACCAGGTAGTTTCAGTGTTCAGGGCTGATCATATAAAACCAGGTAGTTTGATGTTCAGGGCTGATCATATAAAACCAGGTAGTTTCAGGGCTGATCATATAAAACCAGGTAGTTTCAGGGCTGATCATTTAAAACCAGGTAGTTTGATGTTCAGGGCTGATCATATAAAACCAGGTAGTTTCAGGGCTGATCATATAAAACCAGGTAGTTTAGTGTTCAGGGCTGATCATATAAAACCAGGTAGTTTGTGTTCAGGGCTGATCATATAAAACCAGGTAGTTTCAGGGCTGATCATATAAAACCAGGTAGTTTCAGGGCTGATCATTTAAAACCAGGTAGTTTCAGGGCTGATCATATAAAACCAGGTAGTTTATGTTCAGGGCTGATCATATAAAACCAGGTAGTTTCAGGGCTGATCATATAAAACCAGGTAGTTTCAGGGCTGATCATATAAAACCAGGTAGTTTAGTGTTCAGGGCTGATCATATAAAACCAGGTAGTGTTCAGGGCTGATCATATAAAACCATGTAGTGTTCAGGCTGATCATATAAAACCAGGTAGTTTCAGGGGCTGATCATATAAAACCAGGTAGTTTCAGGGCTGATCATATAAAACCAGGTAGTTTCAGGGCTGATCATATAAAACCAGGTAGTTTCAGGGCTGATCATATAAAACCAGGTAGTTTGATGTTCAGGGCTGATCATATAAAACCAGGTAGTTTCAGGGCTGATCATATAAAACCAGGTAGTTTGATGTTCAGGGCTGATCATATAAAACCAGGTAGTTTCAGGGCTGATCATATAAAACCAGGTAGTTTAGTGTTCAGGGCTGATCATATAAAACCAGGTAGTTTCAGGGCTGATCATATAAAACCAGGTAGTTTAGTGTTCAGGGCTGATCATATAAAACCAGGTAGTTTCAGGGCTGATCATTTAAAACCAGGTAGTTTCAGGGCTGATCATATAAAACCAGGTAGTTTAGTGTTCAGGGCTGATCATATAAAACCAGGTAGTTTCAGGGCTGATCATATAAAACCAGGTAGTTTCAGGGCTGATCATATAAAACCAGGTAGTTTGATGTTCAGGGCTGATCATATAAAACCAGGTAGTTTCAGGGCTGATCATATAAAACCAGGTAGTTTAAAACCAGGTGTTCAGGGCTGATCATATAAAACCAGGTTTAGTTTCAGGGCTGATCATATAAAACCAGGTAGTTTGATGTTCAGGGCTGATCATTAAAACCAGGTAGTTTCAGGGCTGATCATATAAAACCAGGTAGTTTCAGGGCTGATCATATAAAACCAGGTAGTTTGATGTTCAGGGCTGATCATATAAAACCAGGTTTCAGGGCTGATCATATAAAACCAGGTAGTTTCAGGGCTGATCATATAAAACCAGGTAGTTTAGTTTCAGGGCTTTATCATAAAACCATGTAGTTTCAGGGCTGATCATATAAAACCAGGTAGTTTCAGGGCTGATCATATAAAACCAGGTAGTTTCAGGGCTGATCATATAAAACCAGGTAGTTTGATGTTCAGGGCTGATCATATAAAACCAGGTAGTGTTCAGGGCTGATCATATAAAACCAGGTAGTTTCAGGGCTGATCATATAAAACCAGGTAGTTTCAGGGCTGATCATTTAAAACCAGGTAGTTTCAGGGCTGATCATTTAAAACCAGGTAGTTTGATGTTCAGGGCTGATCATATAAAACCAGGTAGTTTTGAGGGCTGATCATATCAGGTAAAAAACCAGGTAGTTGTTCAGGGCTGATCATTTAAAACCAGGTAGTGTTCAGGGCTGATCATATAAAACCAGGTAGTTTGATGTTCAGGGCTGATCATTTAAAACCAGGTAGTTTCAGGGCTGATTTAAAACCAGGTAGTTTGATGTTCAGGCTGATCATATAAAACCAGGTAGTTTCAGGGCTGATCATTTAAAACCAGGTAGTTTCAGGGCTGATCATATAAAACCAGGTAGTTTGAGGTGTTCAGGGCTGATCATTTAAAACCAGGTAGTTTGATGTTCAGGGCTGATCATATAAAACCAGGTAGTTTCAGGGCTGATCATATAAAACCAGGTAGTTTAGTGTTCAGGGCTGATCATATAAAACCAGGTAGTTTTGATCATATAAAACCAGGTAGTTTGTTCAGGGCTGATCATTTAAAACCAGGTAGTTTAGTGTTCAGGGCTGATCATATAAAACCATGTAGTTTCAGGGCTGATCATTTAAAACCAGGTAGTTTCAGGGCTGATCATATAAAACCAGGTAGTTTGTGTTCAGGGCTGATCATTCAGGGTTTCTGATCATATAAAACCAGGTAGTTTCAGGGCTGATCATATAAAACCAGTAGTTTAGTGTTCAGGGCTGATCATATAAAACCAGGTAGTTTCAGGGCTGATCATATAAAACCAGGTAGTTTGATGTTCAGGGCTGATCATATAAAACCAGGTAGTTTAGTTTCAGGGCTGGTGTGTTCAGGGCTGATCATATAAAACCAGGTAGTTTGATGTTCAGGGCTGATCATATAAAACCAGGTAGTTTGATGTTCAGGGCTGATCATTTAAAACCAGGTAGTTTAGTGTTCAGGGCTGATCATATAAAACCAGGTAGTTTCAGGGCTGATCATATAAAACCAGGTAGTTTGATGTTCAGGGCTGATCATATAAAACCAGGTAGTTTGTTTAGTGATCATTCAGGGCTGATCATATAAAACCAGGTAGTTTAGTGTTCAGGGCTGATCATATAAAACCAGGTAGTTTCAGGGCTGATCATATAAAACCAGGTAGTTTGTGTTCAGGGCTAAAACCAGGTAGTTTAGTGTTCAGGGCTGATCATATAAAACCAGGTAGTTTCAGGCTGATCAATTAAAACCAGGTAGTTTGATGTTCAGGGCTGATCATATAAAACCAGGTAGTTTAGTGTTCAGGGCTGATCATATAAAACCAGGTAGTTTCAGGGCTGATCATTTAAAACCAGGTAGTTTTGATGTTCAGGGCTGATCATATAAAACCAGGTAGTTTGTGTTCAGGGCTGATCATATAAAACCAGGTAGTTTTCAGGGCTGATCATATAAAACCAGGTAGTTTAGTTTCAGGGCTGATCATATAAAACCAGGTAGTTTGATGTTCAGGGCTGATCATTTAAAACCAGGTAGTGTTCAGGGCTGATCATATAAAACCAGGTAGTTTCAGGGCTGATCATTTAAAACCCAGGTAGTTTAGATGTTCAGGGCTGATCATATAAAACCAGGTTTAGGGCTGTCATATAGTTTCAGGGCTGATCATATAAAACCAGGTAGTAGTTTCAGGGCTGATCATATAAAACCAGGTAGTTTTCAGTTCAGGGCTGATCATATGTAGTTTGATGTTCAGGGCTGATCATATAAAACCAGGTAGTTTCAGGGCTGATCATATAAAACCAGGTAGTTTGATGTTCAGGGCTGATCATATAAAACCAGGTAGTTTAGTGTTCAGGGCTGATCATATAAAACCAGGTAGTTTAGTGTTCAGGGCTGATCATATAAAACCAGGTAGTTTGATGTTCAGGGCTGATCATATAAAACCAGTAGTTTAGTGTTCAGGGCTGATCATATAAAACCAGGTAGTTTGAGGGCTGATCATATAAAACCAGGTAGTTTCAGGGCTGATCATTTAAAACCAGGTAGTTTGATGTTCAGGGCTGATCATATAAAACCAGGTAGTTTCAGGGCTGATCATATAAAACCAGGTAGTTTAGTGTTCAGGGCTGATCATATAAAACCAGGTAGTTTAGTGTTCAGGGCTGATCATATAAAACCAGGTAGTTTCATGTTCAGGGCTGATCATATAAAACCAGGTAGTTTAGTGTTCAGGGCTGATCATATAAAACCAGGTAGTTTGTGTTCAGGGCTGATCATATAAAACCAGGTAGTTTAGTGTTCAGGGCTGATCATATAAAACCAGGTAGTTTGATCATATAAAACCAGTGTTCAGGGCTGTAGTTTCAGGGCTGATCATATAAAACCAGTAGTTTAGTGTTCAGGGCTGATCATATAAAACCAGGTAGTTTGATGTTCAGGGCTGATCATATAAAACCAGGTAGTTTGATGTTCAGGGCTGATCATTTAAAACCAGGTAGTTTGGGTAGTTTCAGGGCTGATCATATAAAACCAGGTAGTTTCAGTGTTCAGGGCTGATCATATAAAACCAGGTAGTTTGATGTTCAGGGCTGATCATATAAAACCAGGTAGTTTCAGGGCTGATCATATAAAACCAGGTAGTTTCAGGGCTGATCATTTAAAACCAGTAGTTTAGTGTTCAGGCTGATCATATAAAACCTGAGTTTCAGGGCTGATCATATAAAACCAGGTAGTTTGATGTTCAGGGCTGATCATATAAAACCAGGTAGTTTAGTGTTCAGGGCTGATCATATAAAACCAGGTAGTTTGTGTTCAGGGCTGATCATATAAAACCAGGTAGTTTGTTTAAAACCAGGGCTGATCATATAAAACCAGGTAGTTTGTTCAGGGCTGATCATATAAAACCATGTAGTTTCAGGGCTGATCATTTAAAACCAGGTAGTTTGATGTTCAGGGCTGATCATATAAAACCATGTAGTTTCAGGGCTGATCATATAAAACCAGGTAGTTTAGTGTTCAGGGCTGATCATATAAAACCAGGTAGTTTCAGGGCTGATCATATAAAACCAGGTAGTTTGTGTTCAGGGCTGATCATATAAAACCAGGTAGTTTAGTGTTCAGGGCTGTAGTTTCATATAAAACCATGTAGTTTCAGGGCTGATCATTTAAAACCAGGTAGTTTGTGTTCAGGGCTGATCATATAAAACCAGGTAGTTTAGTGTTCAGGCTGCTGAGTTTCAGGGCTGATATAAAACCAGGTAGTTTTGATGTTCAGGGCTGATCATATAAAACCAGGTAGTTTAGTGTTCAGGGCTGATCATATAAAACCAGGTAGTTTAGTGTTCAGGGCTGATCATATAAAACCAGGTAGTTTTGATGTTCAGGGCTGATCATATAAAACCAGGTAGTTTAGTGTTCAGGGCTGATCATATAAAACCAGGTAGTTTCAGGGCTGAGTTTCAGGGCTGATCATTTAAAACCAGGTAGTTTGTGTTCAGGGCTGATCATATAAAACCAGGTTTAGTGTTCAGGGCTGATCATATAAAACCAGGTAGGGGTAGTTTCAGGGCTGATCATTTAAAACCAGGTAGTTTGATGTTCAGGGCTGATCATATAAAACCAGGTAGTTTAGTGTTCAGGGCTGATCATATAAAACCAGGTAGTTTTGATCATATAAAACCAGGTGTTTCAGGGCTGATCATATAAAACCAGGTAGTTTGTGTTCAGGGCTGATCATATAAAACCAGGTATTTTAGGGCTGATCATATTTGATGTTCAGGGCTGATCATATAAAACCAGGTAGTTTAGTTTCAGGGCTGATCATATAAAACCAGGTAGTTTGATGTTCAGGGCTGATCATATAAAACCAGGTAGTTTCAGGGCTGATCATATAAAACCAGGTAGTTTGATGTTCAGGGCTGATCATATAAAACCAGGTAGTTTAGTGTTCAGGGCTGATCATATAAAACCAGGTAGTTTGAGCTGATTCAGGGCTGATCATATAAAACCAGGTAGTTTGATGTTCAGGGCTGATCATTTAAAACCAGGTAGTTTAGTTTCAGGGCTGATCATATAAAACCAGGTAGTAGTTTCAGGGCTGATCATTAAAACCAGGTAGTTTCAGGGCTGATCATATAAAACCATGTAGTTTCAGGGCTGATCATTTAAAACCAGGTAGTTTAGTTTCAGGGCTGATCATATAAAACCATGTAGTTTCAGGGCTGATCATTATAAAACCAGGTAGTTTGATGTTCAGGGCTGATCATATAAAACCAGGTAGTTTATGTTCAGGGCTGATCATATAAAACCAGGTAGTTTCAGGGCTGATCATTTAAAACCAGGTAGTTTGATGTTCAGGGCTGATCATATAAAACCAGGTAGTTTAGTGTTCAGGGCTGATCATATAAAACCAGGTAGTTTCAGGGCTGATCATTTAAAACCAGGTAGTTTGATGTTCAGGGCTGATCATATAAAACCAGGTAGTTTAGTGTTCAGGGCTGATCATTTAAAACCAGGTAGTTTGAGGGCTGATCATATAAAACCAGGTAGTTTCAGGGCTGATCATTTAAAACCAGGTAGTTTGTGTTCAGGGCTGATCATTTAAAACCAGGTAGTTTAGTGTTCAGGGCTGATCATATAAAACCAGGTAGTTTCAGGGCTGATCATTTAAAACCAGGTAGTTTGAGTGTTCAGGGCTGATCATATAAAACCATGTAGTTTCAGGGCTGATCATATAAAACCAGGTAGTTTAGTGTTCAGGGCTGATCATATAAAACCATGTAGTTTCAGGGCTGATCATTTAAAACCAGGTAGTTTGATGTTCAGGGCTGATCATATAAAACCAGGTAGTTTAGTGTTCAGGGCTGATCATATAAAACCATGTAGTTTCAGGGCTGATCAATTAAAACCAGGTAGTTTGATGTTCAGGGCTGATCATATAAAACCAGGTAGTTTAGTGTTCAGGGCTGATCATATAAAACCAGGTAGTTTCAGGGCTGATCATTTAAAACCAGGTAGTTTGATGTTCAGGGCTGATCATATAAAACCAGATAGTTTAGTGTTCAGGGCTGATCATATAAAACCAGGTAGTTTGAGGGCTGACCATTAAAACCAGGTAGTTTCAGGGCTGATCATATAAAACCAGGTAGTTTGATGTTCAGGGCTGATCATATAAAACCAGGTATTTTCAGGGCTGATCATATAAAACCAGGTAGTTTAGTGTTCAGGGCTGATCATATAAAACCAGGTAGTTTAGTGTTCAGGGCTGATCATATAAAACCAGGTAGTTTCATGTTCAGGGCTGATCATATAAAACCAGGTAGTTTCAGGGCTGATCATATAAAACCATGTAGTTTGATGTTCAGGGCTGATCATATAAAACCAGGTAGTTTAGTGTTCAGGGCTGATCATATAAAACCAGGTAGTTTGATGTTCAGGGCTGATCATATAAAACCAGGTAGTTTCAGGGCTGATCATATAAAACCATGTAGTTTAGTGTTCAGGGCTGATCATATAAAACCAGGTAGTTTGATGTTCAGGGCTGATCATATAAAACCAGGTAGTTTGATGTTCAGGGCTGATCATATAAAACCAGGTAGTTTAGTGTTCAGGGCTGATCATATAAAACCAGGTAGTTTAGTGTTCAGGGCTGATCATATAAAACCAGGTAGTTTAGTGTACAGGGCTGATCATATAAAACCAGGTAGTTTAGTGTTCAGGGCTGATCATATAAAACCAGGTAGTTTCAGGGCTGATCATTTAAAACCATGTAGTTTAGTGTTCAGGGCTGATCATATAAAACCATGTAGTTTCAGGGCTGATCATATAAAACCAGGTAGTTTGATGTTCAGGGCTGATCATTTAAAACCAGGTAGTTTAGTGTTCAGGGCTGATCATATAAAACCAGGTAGTTTGATCATTTTAAAACCAGGTAGTTTGATGGCTGAGTTCAGGGCTGATCATATAAAACCAGGTAGTTTGATGTTCAGGGTTGATCATTTAAAACCAGGTAGTTTAGTGTTCAGGGCTGATCATATAAAACCATGTAGTTTCAGGGCTGATCATTTAAAACCAGGTAGTTTAGTGTACAGGGCTGATCATATAAAACCATGTAGTTTCAGGGCTGATCATTTAAAATCAGGTAGTTTAGTGTTCAGGGCTGATCATATAAAACCATGTAGTTTCAGGGCTGATCATTTAAAACCAGGTAGTTTGATGTTCAGGGCTGATCATATAAAACCAGGTAGTTTAGTGTTCAGGGCTGATCATATAAAACCAGGTAGTTTAGTTTCAGGGCTGATCAATTAAAACCAGGTAGTTTGATGTTCAGGGCTGATCATATAAAACCAGGTAGTTTAGTGTTCAGGGCTGATCATATAAAACCATGTAGTTTCAGGGCTGATCATTTAAAACCAGGTAGTTTGATGTTCAGGGCTGATCATATAAAACCAGGTAGTTTAGTGTTCAGGGCTGATCATTTAAAACCAGGTAGTTTAGTGTTCAGGGCTGATCATATAAAACCATGTAGTTTCAGGGCTGATAATTTAAAACCAGGTAGTTTGATGTTCAGGGCTGATCATATAAAACCAGGTAGTTTAGTGTTCAGGGCTGATCATATAAAACCATGTAGTTTCAGGGCTGATCAATTAAAACCAGGTAGTTTGATGTTCAGGGCTGATCATATAAAACCAGGTAGTTTAGTGTTCAGGGCTGATCATATAAAACCATAGTAGTTTCAGGGCTGATCATTTAAAACCAGGTAGTTTGATGTTCAGGGCTGATCATATAAAACCAGGTAGTTTAGTGTTCAGGGCTGATCATTTAAAACCAGGTAGTTTGAGGGCTGATCATATAAAACCAGGTAGTTTAGTTTCAGGGCTGATCATTTAAAACCAGGTAGTTTGATGTTCAGGGCTGATCATATAAAACCAGGTAGTTTAGTGTTCAGGGCTGATCATATAAAACCATGTAGTTTCAGGGCTGATCATTTAAAACCAGGTAGTTTGTGTTCAGGGCTGATCATATAAAACCAGATAGTTTAGTGTTCAGGGCTGATCATTTAAAACCAGGTAGTTTGAGGCTGCTGTAGTTTCAGGGCATCATTTAAAACCAGGTAGTTTGATGTTCAGGGCTGATCATATAAAACCAGGTAGTTTCAGGGCTGATCATATAAAACCATGTAGTTTAGTGTTCAGGGCTGATCATATAAAACCAGGTAGTTTAGTGTTCAGGGCTGATCATATAAAACCAGGTAGTTTCATGTTCAGGGCTGATCATATAAAACCAGGTAGTTTCAGGGCTGATCATATAAAACCAGGTAGTTTGATGTTCAGGGCTGATCATATAAAACCAGGTAGTTTAGTGTTCAGGGCTGATCATATAAAACCAGGTAGTTTGATGTTCAGGGCTGATCATATAAAACCAGGTAGTTTCAGGGCTGATCATATAAAACCATGTAGTTTAGTGTTCAGGGCTGATCATATAAAACCAGGTAGTTTGATGTTCAGGGCTGATCATATAAAACCAGGTAGTTTGATGTTCAGGGCTGATCATTTAAAACCAGGTAGTTTTGTGTTCAGGGCTGATCATATAAAACCAGGTAGTTTAGTGTACAGGGCTGATCATATAAAACCAGGTAGTTTAGTGTAAAACCAGGGCTGATCATATAAAACCAGGTAGTTTAGTGTTCAGGGCTGATCATATAAAACCAGGTAGTTTCAGGGCTGATCATTTAAAACCAGGTAGTTTAGTGTTCAGGGCTGATCATATAAAACCAGGTAGTTTCAGGGCTTCATATAAAACCAGGTAGTTTGATGTTCAGGGCTGATCATATAAAACCAGGTAGTTTAGTGTTCAGGGCTGATCATATAAAACCAGGTAGTTTGATGTTCAGGGCTGATCATATAAAACCAGGTAGTTTGATGTTCAGGGTTGATCATTTAAAACCAGGTAGTTTAGTGTTCAGGGCTGATCATATAAAACCATGTAGTTTCAGGGCTGATCATTTAAAACCAGGTAGTTTAGTGTACAGGGCTGATCATATAAAACCATGTAGTTTCAGGGCTGATCATTTAAAACCAGGTAGTTTAGTGTTCAGGGCTGATCATATAAAACCATGTAGTTTCAGGGCTGATCATTTAAAACCAGGTAGTTTGATGTTCAGGGCTGATCATATAAAACCAGGTAGTTTAGTGTTCAGGGCTGATCATATAAAACCATGTAGTTTCAGGGCTGATCAATTAAAACCAGGTAGTTTGATGTTCAGGGCTGATCATATAAAACCAGGTAGTTTAGTGTTCAGGGCTGATCATATAAAACCATGTAGTTTCAGGGCTGATCATTTAAAACCAGGTAGTTTGATGTTCAGGGCTGATCATATAAAACCAGGTAGTTTAGTGTTCAGGGCTGATCATTTAAAACCAGGTAGTTTAGTGTTCAGGGCTGATCATATAAAACCATGTAGTTTCAGGGCTGATAATTTAAAACCAGGTAGTTTGATGTTCAGGGCTGATCATATAAAACCAGGTAGTTTAGTGTTCAGGGCTGATCATATAAAACCATGTAGTTTCAGGGCTGATCAATTAAAACCAGGTAGTTTGATGTTCAGGGCTGATCATATAAAACCAGGTAGTTTAGTGTTCAGGGCTGATCATATAAAACATGTAGTTTCAGGGCTGATCATTTAAAACCAGGTAGTTTGATGTTCAGGGCTGATCATATAAAACCAGGTAGTTTAGTGTTCAGGGCTGATCATTTAAAACCAGGTAGTTTGAGGGCTGATCATATAAAACCAGGTAGTTTCAGGGCTGATCATATAAAACCAGGTAGTTTGATGTTCAGGGCTGATCATTTAAAACCAGGTAGTTTCAGGGCTGATCATATAAAACCAGGTAGTTTAGTGTTCAGGGCTGATCATATAAAACCAGGTAGTTTAGTGTTCAGGGCTGATCATTTAAAACCAGGTAGTTTGATGTTCAGGGCTGATCATATAAAACCAGGTAGTTTCAGGGCTGATCATATAAAACCAGGTAGTTTGATGTTCAGGGCTGATCATATAAAACCAGGTAGTTTAGTGTTCAGGGCTGATCATTTAAAACCAGGTAGTTTCAGGGCTGATCATATAAAACCAGGTAGTTTCAGGGCTGATCATTTAAAACCAGGTAGTTTGATGTTCAGGGCTGATCATTTAAAACCAGGTAGTTTAGTGTTCAGGGCTGATCATATAAAACCATGTAGTTTAGTTTGAGTTTAGTGTACAGGGCTGATCATATAAAACCATGTAGTTTCAGGGCTGATCATTTAAAACCAGGTAGTTTAGTGTTCAGGGCTGATCATATAAAACCATGTAGTTTCAGGGCTGATCATTTAAAACCAGGTAGTTTGATGTTCAGGGCTGATCATATAAAACCAGGTAGTTTAGTGTTCAGGGCTGATCATATAAAACCATGTAGTTTCAGGGCTGATCAATTAAAACCAGTTAGTTTGATGTTCAGGGCTGATCATATAAAACCAGGTAGTTTAGTGTTCAGGGCTGATCATATAAAACCATGTAGTTTCAGGGCTGATCATTTAAAACCAGGTAGTTTGATGTTCAGGGCTGATCATATAAAACCAGGTAGTTTAGTGTTCAGGGCTGATCATTTAAAACCAGGTAGTTTGAGGGCTGATCATATAAAACCAGGTAGTTTCAGGGCTGATCATTTAAAACCAGGTAGTTTGATGTTCAGGGCTGATCATTTAAAACCAGGTAGTTTAGTGTTCAGGGCTGATCATATAAAACCATGTAGTTTCAGGGCTGATCATTTAAAACCAGGTAGTTTAGTTCAGGGCTGATCATATAAAACCATGTAGTTTCAGGGCTGATCATTTAAAACCAGGTAGTTTAGTGTTCAGGGCTGATCATATAAAACCATGTAGTTTCAGGGCTGATCATTTAAAACCAGGTAGTTTGATGTTCAGGGCTGATCATATAAAACCAGGTAGTTTAGTGTTCAGGGCTGATCATATAAAACCATGTAGTTTCAGGGCTGATCAATTAAAACCAGGTAGTTTGATGTTCAGGGCTGATCATATAAAACCAGGTAGTTTAGTGTTCAGGGCTGATCATATAAAACCATGTAGTTTCAGGGCTGATCATTTAAAACCAGGTAGTTTGATGTTCAGGGCTGATCATATAAAACCAGATAGTTTAGTGTTCAGGGCTGATCATTTAAAACCAGGTAGTTTGAGGGCTGACCATATAAAACCAGGTAGTTTCAGGGCTGATCATTTAAAACCAGGTAGTTTGATGTTCAGGGCTGATCATATAAAACCAGGTATTTTCAGGGCTGATCATATAAAACCATGTAGTTTAGTGTTCAGGGCTGATCATATAAAACCAGGTAGTTTAGTGTTCAGGGCTGATCATATAAAACCAGGTAGTTTCATGTTCAGGGCTGATCATATAAAACCAGGTAGTTTCAGGGCTGATCATATAAAACCATGTAGTTTGATGTTCAGGGCTGATCATATAAAACCAGGTAGTTTAGTGTTCAGGGCTGATCATATAAAACCATGTAGTTTGATGTTCAGGGCTGATCATATAAAACCAGGTAGTTTCAGGGCTGATCATATAAAACCATGTAGTTTAGTGTTCAGGGCTGATCATATAAAACCAGGTAGTTTGATGTTCAGGGCTGATCATATAAAACCAGGTAGTTTGATGTTCAGGGCTGATCATTTAAAACCAGGTAGTTTAGTGTACAGGGCTGATCATATAAAACCAGGTAGTTTAGTGTACAGGGCTGATCATATAAAACCAGGTAGTTTAGTGTACAGGGCTGATCATATAAAACCAGGTAGTTTAGTGTACAGGGCTGATCATATAAAACCAGGTAGTTTCAGGGCTGATCATTTAAAACCATGTAGTTTAGTGTTCAGGGCTGATCATATAAAACCATGTAGTTTCAGGGCTGATCATATAAAACCAGGTAGTTTGATGTTCAGGGCTGAACATTTAAAACCAGGTAGTTTAGTGTTCAGGGCTGATCATATAAAACCAGGTAGTTTGATGTTCAGGGCTGATCATATAAAACCAGGTAGTTTGATGTTCAGGGTTGATCATTTAAAACCAGGTAGTTTAGTGTTCAGGGCTGATCATATAAAACCATGTAGTTTCAGGGCTGATCATTTAAAACCAGGTAGTTTAGTGTACAGGGCTGATCATATAAAACCATGTAGTTTCAGGGCTGATCATTTAAAATCAGGTAGTTTAGTGTTCAGGGCTGATCATATAAAACCATGTAGTTTCAGGGCTGATCATTTAAAACCAGGTAGTTTGATGTTCAGGGCTGATCATATAAAACCAGGTAGTTTAGTGTTCAGGGCTGATCATATAAAACCATGTAGTTTCAGGGCTGATCAATTAAAACCAGGTAGTTTGATGTTCAGGGCTGATCATATAAAACCAGGTAGTTTAGTGTTCAGGGCTGATCATATAAAACCATGTAGTTTCAGGGCTGATCATTTAAAACCAGGTAGTTTGATGTTCAGGGCTGATCATATAAAACCAGGTAGTTTAGTGTTCAGGGCTGATCATTTAAAACCAGGTAGTTTAGTGTTCAGGGCTGATCATATAAAACCATGTAGTTTCAGGGCTGATAATTTAAAACCAGGTAGTTTGATGTTCAGGGCTGATCATATAAAACCAGGTAGTTTAGTGTTCAGGGCTGATCATATAAAACCATGTAGTTTCAGGGCTGATCAATTAAAACCAGGTAGTTTGATGTTCAGGGCTGATCATATAAAACCAGGTAGTTTAGTGTTCAGGGCTGATCATATAAAACCATGTAGTTTCAGGGCTGATCATTTAAAACCAGGTAGTTTGATGTTCAGGGCTGATCATATAAAACCAGGTAGTTTAGTGTTCAGGGCTGATCATTTAAAACCAGGTAGTTTGAGGGCTGATCATATAAAACCAGGTAGTTTCAGGGCTGATCATTTAAAACCAGGTAGTTTGATGTTCAGGGCTGATCATTTAAAACCAGGTAGTTTCAGGGCTGATCATATAAAACCAGGTAGTTTAGTGTTCAGGGCTGATCATATAAAACCAGGTAGTTTAGTGTTCAGGGCTGATCATTTAAAACCAGGTAGTTTGATGTTCAGGGCTGATCATATAAAACCAGGTAGTTTCAGGGCTGATCATATAAAACCAGGTAGTTTGATGTTCAGGGCTGATCATATAAAACCAGGTAGTTTAGTGTTCAGGGCTGATCATATAAAACCAGGTAGTTTGATGTTCAGGGCTGATCATTTAAAACCAGGTAGTTTCAGGGCTGATCATATAAAACCAGGTAGTTTAGTGTTCAGGGCTGATCATATAAAACCAGGTAGTTTGATGTTCAGGGCTGATCATATAAAACCAGGTAGTTTGATGTTCAGGGCTGATCATTTAAAACCAGGTAGTTTAGTGTACAGGGCTGATCATATAAAACCAGGTAGTTTAGTGTACAGGGCTGATCATATAAAACCAGGTAGTTTAGTGTACAGGGCTGATCATATAAAACCAGGTAGTTTAGTGTTCAGGGCTGATCATACAAAACCAGGTAGTTTCAGGGCTGATCATTTAAAACCATGTAGTTTAGTGTTCAGGGCTGATCATATAAAACCATGTAGTTTCAGGGCTGATCATATAAAACCAGGTAGTTTGATGTTCAGGGCTGATCATATAAAACCATGTAGTTTCAGGGCTGATCATTTAAAACCAGGTAGTTTTAGTGTTCAGGGCTGATCATATAAAACCATGTAGTTTCAGGGCTGATCATTTAAAACCAGGTAGTTTGATGTTCAGGGCTGATCATATAAAACCAGGTAGTTTAGTGTTCAGGGCTGATCATATAAAACCATGTAGTTTCAGGGCTGATCAATTAAAACCAGGTAGTTTGATGTTCAGGGCTGATCATATAAAACCAGGTAGTTTAGTGTTCAGGGCTGATCATATAAAACCATGTAGTTTCAGGGCTGATCATTTAAAACCAGGTAGTTTGATGTTCAGGGCTGATCATATAAAACCAGGTAGTTTAGTGTTCAGGGCTGATCATTTAAAACCAGGTAGTTTGAGGGCTGATCATATAAAACCAGGTAGTTTCAGGGCTGATCATTTAAAACCAGGTAGTTTGATGTTCAGGGCTGATCATTTAAAACCAGGTAGTTTAGTGTTCAGGGCTGATCATATAAAACCATGTAGTTTCAGGGCTGATCATTTAAAACCAGGTAGTTTAGTGTACAGGGCTGATCATATAAAACCATGTAGTTTCAGGGCTGATCATTTAAAACCAGGTAGTTTAGTGTTCAGGGCTGATCATATAAAACCATGTAGTTTCAGGGCTGATCATTTAAAACCAGGTAGTTTGATGTTCAGGGCTGATCATATAAAACCAGGTAGTTTAGTGTTCAGGGCTGATCATATAAAACCATGTAGTTTCAGGGCTGATCAATTAAAACCAGGTAGTTTGATGTTCAGGGCTGATCATATAAAACCAGGTAGTTTAGTGTTCAGGGCTGATCATATAAAACCATGTAGTTTCAGGGCTGATCATTTAAAACCAGGTAGTTTGATGTTCAGGGCTGATCATATAAAACCAGATAGTTTAGTGTTCAGGGCTGATCATTTAAAACCAGGTAGTTTGAGGGCTGACCATATAAAACCAGGTAGTTTCAGGGCTGATCATTTAAAACCAGGTAGTTTGATGTTCAGGGCTGATCATATAAAACCAGGTATTTTCAGGGCTGATCATATAAAACCATGTAGTTTAGTGTTCAGGGCTGATCATATAAAACCAGGTAGTTTAGTGTTCAGGGCTGATCATATAAAACCAGGTAGTTTCATGTTCAGGGCTGATCATATAAAACCAGGTATTTTCAGGGCTGATCATATAAAACCATGTAGTTTGATGTTCAGGGCTGATCATATAAAACCAGGTAGTTTAGTGTTCAGGGCTGATCATATAAAACCATGTAGTTTGATGTTCAGGGCTGATCATATAAAACCAGGTAGTTTCAGGGCTGATCATATAAAACCATGTAGTTTAGTGTTCAGGGCTGATCATATAAAACCAGGTAGTTTGATGTTCAGGGCTGATCATATAAAACCAGGTAGTTTGATGTTCAGGGCTGATCATTTAAAACCAGGTAGTTTAGTGTACAGGGCTGATCATATAAAACCAGGTAGTTTAGTGTACAGGGCTGATCATATAAAACCAGGTAGTTTAGTGTACAGGGCTGATCATATAAAACCAGGTAGTTTAGTGTACAGGGCTGATCATATAAAACCAGGTAGTTTCAGGGCTGATCATTTAAAACCATGTAGTTTAGTGTTCAGGGCTGATCATATAAAACCATGTAGTTTCAGGGCTGATCATATAAAACCAGGTAGTTTGATGTTCAGGGCTGAACATTTAAAACCAGGTAGTTTAGTGTTCAGGGCTGATCATATAAAACCAGGTAGTTTGATGTTCAGGGCTGATCATATAAAACCAGGTAGTTTGATGTTCAGGGTTGATCATTTAAAACCAGGTAGTTTAGTGTTCAGGGCTGATCATATAAAACCATGTAGTTTCAGGGCTGATCATTTAAAACCAGGTAGTTTAGTGTACAGGGCTGATCATATAAAACCATGTAGTTTCAGGGCTGATCATTTAAAATCAGGTAGTTTAGTGTTCAGGGCTGATCATATAAAACCATGTAGTTTCAGGGCTGATCATTTAAAACCAGGTAGTTTGATGTTCAGGGCTGATCATATAAAACCAGGTAGTTTAGTGTTCAGGGCTGATCATATAAAACCATGTAGTTTCAGGGCTGATCAATTAAAACCAGGTAGTTTGATGTTCAGGGCTGATCATATAAAACCAGGTAGTTTAGTGTTCAGGGCTGATCATATAAAACCATGTAGTTTCAGGGCTGATCATTTAAAACCAGGTAGTTTGATGTTCAGGGCTGATCATATAAAACCAGGTAGTTTAGTGTTCAGGGCTGATCATTTAAAACCAGGTAGTTTAGTGTTCAGGGCTGATCATATAAAACCATGTAGTTTCAGGGCTGATAATTTAAAACCAGGTAGTTTGATGTTCAGGGCTGATCATATAAAACCAGGTAGTTTAGTGTTCAGGGCTGATCATATAAAACCATGTAGTTTCAGGGCTGATCAATTAAAACCAGGTAGTTTGATGTTCAGGGCTGATCATATAAAACCAGGTAGTTTAGTGTTCAGGGCTGATCATATAAAACCATGTAGTTTCAGGGCTGATCATTTAAAACCAGGTAGTTTGATGTTCAGGGCTGATCATATAAAACCAGGTAGTTTAGTGTTCAGGGCTGATCATTTAAAACCAGGTAGTTTGAGGGCTGATCATATAAAACCAGGTAGTTTCAGGGCTGATCATTTAAAACCAGGTAGTTTGATGTTCAGGGCTGATCATATAAAACCAGGTATTTTAGGGCTGATCATATTAGTTTAGTGTTCAGGGCTGATCATATAAAACCAGGTAGTTTGATGTTCAGGGCTGATCATATAAAACCAGGTAGTTTCAGGGCTGATCATATAAAACCATGTAGTTTGATGTTCAGGGCTGATCATATAAAACCAGGTAGTTTAGTGTTCAGGGCTGATCATATAAAACCATGTAGTTTGATGTTCAGGGCTGATCATATAAAACCAGGTAGTTTCAGGGCTGATCATATAAAACCATGTAGTTTAGTGTTCAGGGCTGATCATATAAAACCAGGTAGTTTGATGTTCAGGGCTGATCATATAAAACCAGGTAGTTTGATGTTCAGGGCTGATCATTTAAAACCAGGTAGTTTAGTGTACAGGGCTGATCATATAAAACCAGGTAGTTTAGTGTACAGGGCTGATCATATAAAACCAGGTAGTTTAGTGTACAGGGCTGATCATATAAAACCAGGTAGTTTAGTTACAGGGCTGATCATATAAAACCAGGTAGTTTCAGGGCTGATCATTTAAAACCATGTAGTTTAGTGTTCAGGGCTGATCATATAAAACCATGTAGTTTCAGGGCTGATCATATAAAACCAGGTAGTTTGATGTTCAGGGCTGATCATTTAAAACCAGGTAGTTTAGTGTTCAGGGCTGATCATATAAAACCAGGTAGTTTGATGTTCAGGGCTGATCATATAAAACCAGGTAGTTTGATGTTCAGGGTTGATCATTTAAAACCAGGTAGTTTAGTGTTCAGGGCTGATCATATAAAACCATGTAGTTTCAGGGCTGATCATTTAAAACCAGGTAGTTTAGTGTACAGGGCTGATCATATAAAACCATGTAGTTTCAGGGCTGATCATTTAAAACCAGGTAGTTTAGTGTTCAGGGCTGATCATATAAAACCATGTAGTTTCAGGGCTGATCATTTAAAACCGGTAGTTTGTAGTTTGATGTTCAGGGCTGATCATATAAAACCAGGTAGTTTAGTGTTCAGGGCTGATCATATAAAACCATGTAGTTTCAGGGCTGATCAATTAAAACCAGGTAGTTTGATGTTCAGGGCTGATCATATAAAACCAGGTAGTTTAGTGTTCAGGGCTGATCATATAAAACCATGTAGTTTCAGGGCTGATCATTTAAAACCAGGTAGTTTGATGTTCAGGGCTGATCATATAAAACCAGGTAGTTTAGTGTTCAGGGCTGATCATTTAAAACCAGGTAGTTTGAGGGCTGATCATATAAAACCAGGTAGTTTCAGGGCTGATCATTTAAAACCAGGTAGTTTGATGTTCAGGGCTGATCATTTAAAACCAGGTAGTTTAGTGTTCAGGGCTGATCATATAAAACCATGTAGTTTCAGGGCTGATCATTTAAAACCAGGTAGTTTAGTGTACAGGGCTGATCATATAAAACCATGTAGTTTCAGGGCTGATCATTTAAAACCAGGTAGTTTAGTGTTCAGGGCTGATCATATAAAACCATGTAGTTTCAGGGCTGATCATTTAAAACCAGGTAGTTTGATGTTCAGGGCTGATCATATAAAACCAGGTAGTTTAGTGTTCAGGGCTGATCATATAAAACCATGTAGTTTCAGGGCTGATCAATTAAAACCAGGTAGTTTGATGTTCAGGGCTGATCATATAAAACCAGGTAGTTTAGTGTTCAGGGCTGATCATATAAAACCATGTAGTTTCAGGGCTGATCATTTAAAACCAGGTAGTTTGATGTTCAGGGCTGATCATATAAAACCAGGTAGTTTAGTGTTCAGGGCTGATCATTTAAAACCAGGTAGTTTGAGGGCTGATCATATAAAACCAGGTAGTTTCAGGGCTGATCATTTAAAACCAGGTAGTTTGATGTTCAGGGCTGATCATATAAAACCAGGTATTTTCAGGGCTGATCATATAAAACCATGTAGTTTAGTGTTCAGGGCTGATCATATAAAACCAGGTAGTTTAGTGTTCAGGGCTGATCATATAAAACCAGGTAGTTTGATGTTCAGGGCTGATCATATAAAACCAGGTAGTTTCAGGGCTGATCATATAAAACCATGTAGTTTGATGTTCAGGGCTGATCATATAAAACCAGGTAGTTTAGTGTTCAGGGCTGATCATATAAAACCATGTAGTTTGATGTTCAGGGCTGATCATATAAAACCAGGTAGTTTCAGGGCTGATCATATAAAACCATGTAGTTTAGTGTTCAGGGCTGATCATATAAAACCAGGTAGTTTGATGTTCAGGGCTGATCATATAAAACCAGGTAGTTTGATGTTCAGGGCTGATCATTTAAAACCAGGTAGTTTAGTGTACAGGGCTGATCATATAAAACCAGGTAGTTTAGTGTACAGGGCTGATCATATAAAACCAGGTAGTTTAGTGTACAGGGCTGATCATATAAAACCAGGTAGTTTAGTGTACAGGGCTGATCATATAAAACCAGGTAGTTTCAGGGCTGATCATTTAAAACCATGTAGTTTAGTGTTCAGGGCTGATCATATAAAACCAGGTAGTTTAGTGTTCAGTGCTGATCATATAAAACCAGGTAGTTTGATGTTCAGGGCTGATCATATAAAACCAGGTAGTTTGATGTTCAGGGCTGATCATATAAAACCAGGTAGTTTAGTGTACAGGGCTGATCATATAAAACCAGGTAGTTTCAGGGCTGATCATTTAAAACCAGGTAGTTTGATGTACAGGGCTGATCATATAAAACCAGGTAGTTTTGAGGGCTGATCATATAAAACCAGGTAGTTTAGTGTTCAGGGCTGATCATATAAAACCAGGTAGTTTGATGTTCAGGGCTGATCATATAAAACCAGGTAGTTTCAGGGCTGATCATATAAAACCAGGTAGTTTGATGTTTAGGGCTGATCATATAAAACCAGGTAGTTTAGTGTTCAGGGCTGATGATATAAAACCAGGTAGTTTGATGTACAGGGCTGATCATATAAAACCATGTAGTTTGAGGGCTGATCATATAAAACCAGGTAGTTTAGTGTTCAGGGCTGATCATATAAAACCAGGTAGTTTGATGTTCAGGGCTGATCATATAAAACCATGTAGTTTGAGGGCTGATCATATAAAACCAGGTAGTTTAGTGTTCAGGGCTGATCATATAAAACCAGGTAGTTTGATGTTCAGGGCTGATCATATAAAACCAGGTAGTTTCAGGGCTGATCATATAAAACCAGGTAGTTTGATGTTTAGGGCTGATCATATAAAACCAGGTAGTTTGATGTTTCAGGGCTGATCATATAAAACCAGGTAGTTTGACGTTCAGGGCTGATCATTTAAAACCAGGTAGTTTCAGGGCTGATCATATAAAACCAGGTAGTTTCAGGGCTGATCATATAAAACCAGGTAGTATGATGTTCAGGGCTGATCATAGGCTAATCATAGGCTACAGTATTTATAAGGCTTCAGTATTTATAAGGCTTCAGTATTTATAAGGCTCCAGTATTTATACGGCTACAGTATTTATAAGGCTACAGTATTTATACGGCTACAGTATTCATAAGGCCAGTATTTATAAGGATAGTATTTATAAGGCTAGTATTTATACGGCTACAGTATTTATAAGGCTAGTATTTCTGTGGAGAGTGAAAGGGGAATGGCGACATGCAGAGTGGGATTCATCCCAAATGGTTCACTATGTGTCCAGGTCTAAAATAGTACACTACTACCCTATACTCATTGTCGTACCTCAAAAAGTGGTCTCGTGTGGAGATTAGTCCATCTCGTCCCATGCCATCTGTTGGTTAGATCCAGCTTCAATCCCAAATGATAAAAGCCACCATCTATCGTCAATGATGGAATAAGCTGCTCTCTATGCCTTTTTTACACATGAAATTGAAGTCTCAGACATCATAATAATAATAATAATATATGCTATTTAGACAGCAATTTATTATTTAACTAGTAAACTAGTGTCATAGTGAGTTTCGGTGATAATCCACAACAGAATGGTGACTGGTTGGTTGGTAGTTAAATCCTGTCCATTGGGAAACCCACCCATGTTGGCATCATGCAAAATCTGATTGATTCTATTTCTTCAAGAGACACCACAGTGTTGGGGTTATAAGGTTAGGGTTAGTGGTTTTAATGCACCATACTTCCAACCCGTATGTCTGACCAGACTGTCACTGGGAGGGCCAGTAGAGTTTATGGGGTTAGTGGTTTAATATCCCTCATTTCAAAAACACCAAACGTCTGTCCTTCCCGGTATAGCTACCTAGTGAACAGAACACTTGGGGCCAGTTGAATTTTCGCTGTTCCATCTGTACTGATCTGTACATGGGCACTCTGTAGCTACGGCTAGCACCCTCTCTGTAGCTACGGCTAGCAGGCTGGGTCACACCCTCTCTGTAGCTACGGCTAGCACCCTCTCTGTAGCTACGGCTAGCAGGCTGGGTCACACCCTCTCTGTAGCTACGGCTAGCAGGCTGGGTCACACTCTCTGTAGCTACGGCTAGCAGGCTGGGTCACACCCTCTCTGTAGCTACGGCTAGCACCCTCTCTGTAGCTACGGCTAGCAGGCTGGGTCACACCCTCTCTGTAGCTACGGCTAGCATCCTCTCTGTAGGTACGGCTAGCAGGCTGGGTCACACCCTCTCTGTAGCTACGGCTAGCAGGCTGGGTCACACCCGCTCTTTACATTTACATTACATTTAAGTCATTTAGCAGACGCTCTTATCCAGAGCGACTTACAAATAGCTACGGCTAGCACCCTCTCTGTAGATACGGCTAGCAGGCTGGGTCACACCCTCTCTGTAGCTACGGCTAGCACCTCTCTGTAGCTACGGCTAGCACCCTCTCTGTAGCTACGGCTAGCAGGCTGGGTCACAGTCTCTCTGTAGCTACGGCTAGCACCCTCTCTGTAGCTACGGCTAGCAGGCTGGGTCACACCCTCTCTGTAGCTACGGCTAGCAGGCTGGGTCACAGTCTCTCTGTAGCTACGGCTAGCACCCTCTCTGTAGCTACGGCTAGCAGGCTGGGTCACACCCTCTCTGTAGCTACGGCTAGCAGGCTGGGTCACACCCGCTCTTTAGCTAAGGCTAGCAGCCTCTCTGTAGATACGGCTAGCAGGCTGGGTCACACCCTCTCTGTAGCTACGGCTAGCACCCTCTCTTTAGCTACGGCTAGCACCCTCTCTGTAGCTACGGCAAGCACCCTCTCTGTAGCTACGGCAAGCACCCTTTCTGTAGCTACGGCTAGCACCCTCTCTGTAGCTACGGCTAGCAGGCAGGGTTACAGCCTCTGTAGCTACGGCTAGCAGGCTGGGTCACAGCTCTCTGTAGCGACGGCTAGCAGGCTGGGTCACAGCATCTCTGTAGCTACGGCTAGCAGGCTGGGTCACACCCTCTCTGTAGCTACGGCTAGCAGGCTGGGTCACACCCGCTCTTTAGCTACGGCTAGCATCCTCTCTGTAGCTACGGCTAGCAGGCTGGGTCACACCCTCTCTGTAGCTACGGCTAGCAGGCTGGGTCACACCCGCTCTTTAGCTACGGCTAGCACCCTCTCTGTAGATACGGCTAGCAGGCTGGGTCACACCCTCTCTGTAGCTACGGCTAGCACCCTCTCTGTAGCTACGGCTAGCACCCTCTCTGTAGCTACGGCTAGCAGGCTGGGCCACAGTCTCTCTGTAGCTACGGCTAGCACCCTCTCTGTAGCTACGGCTAGCACCCTCTCTTTAGCTACGGCTAGCACCCCTCTGTAGCTACGGCAAGCACCCTTTCTGTAGCTACGGCTAGCACCTTCTCTGTAGCTACGGCTAGCAGGCTGGGTCACAGCCTCTCTTTAGCTACGGCTAGCAGGCTGGGTCACAGCCTCTGTAGCTACGGCTAGCAGGCTGGGTCACAGCCTCTCTGTAGCGACGGCTAGCAGGCTGGGTCACACCCTCTCTGTAGCTACGGCTAGCAGGCTGGGTCACACCCGCTCTTTAGCTACGGCTAGCACCCTCTCTGTAGATACGGCTAGCAGGCTGGGTCACACCCTCTCTGTAGCTACGGCTAGCACCCTCTCTGTAGCTACGGCTAGCACCCTCTCTGTAGCTACGGCTAGCAGGCTGGGTCACAGCCTCTCTGTAGCTACGGCTAGCAGGCTGGGTCACAGCCTCTCTGTAGCGACGGCTAGCAGGCTGGGTCACAGCCTCTCTGTAGCGACGGCTAGCAGGCTGGGTCACAGCCTCTCTGTAGCTACGGCTAGCAGGCTGGGTCACAGCCTTTCTTTAGCTATGTCTAGCAGGCTGGGTCACAGCCTCTGTAGCTACGGCTAGCAGGCTGGGTCACAGCCTCTCTATAGCGACGGCTAGCAGGCTGGGTCACAGCCTCTCTGTAGCTACGGCTAGCAGGCTGGGTCACAGCCTTTCTTTAGCTATGTCTAGCAGGCTGTGTCACAGCCTCTGTAGCTACGGCTAGCAGGCTGGGTCACAGCCTCTCTATAGCGACGGCTAGCAGGCTGGGTCACAGCCTCTCTGTAGCTACGGCTAGCAGGCTGGGTCACAGCCTTTCTTTAGCTATGTCTAGCAGGCTGTGTCACAGCCTCTCTGTAGCTACGGCTAGCAGGCTGGGTCACAGCCTTTCTTTAGCTATGTCTAGCAGGCTGGGTCACAGCCTCTGTAGCTACGGCTAGCAGGCTGGGTCACAGCCTCTCTATAGCGACGGCTAGCAGGCTGGGTCACAGCCTCTCTGTAGCTACGGCTAGCAGGCTGGGTCACAGCCTTTCTTTAGCTATGTCTAGCAGGCTGTGTCACAGCCTCTGTAGCTACGGCTAGCAGGCTGGGTCACAGCCTCTCTATAGCGACGGCTAGCAGGCTGGGTCACAGCCTTTCTTTAGCTATGTCTAGCAGGCTGGGTCACAGCCTCTGTAGCTACGGCTAGCAGGCTGGGTCACAGCCTCTCTATAGCGACGGCTAGCAGGCTGGGTCACAGCCTCTCTGTAGCTACGGCTAGCAGGCTGGGTCACAGCCTCTCTGTAGCGACGGCTAGCAGGCTGGGTCACAGCCTCTCTGTAGCTACGGCTAGCAGGCTGGGTCACAGCCTTTCTTTAGCTATGTCTTGCAGGCTGGGTCACAGCCTCTGTAGCTACGGCTAGCAGGCTGGGTCCCAGCAGGGTTAAATATAGATATGCTATGTATAGTCTGTGAGCTTTTCCATTCGTCCGTCTGTCTGTCTCTGTGTGAGGGAGAGTGACCCTCCTGCCCGGTGGGGTCTTGTGATCTGAGGGTGGACAATGTCACCATGCAGCTGGACTGGACAGCACGGTAGAGCAGCAGAGGAAAGTGAACATCGAGGACACGTTAGGTCAGGTAGTGAAGGAGAACTGATATGTTAAAGCCATTCCGCTGTCCTGACCTGGTTGGCTATATATCCAGTAGTAAAAAACAATTTGGTCTTTGATTCAAAACAATACACATTTGGTTTACCCTTCGAGGTAGTCTAAAACAACTACCTTCACTTTCACATATTCCACATATTCCATATATTCCACTACTTCTCACTACAGCAGGGAACCATGACGCACCTGTTGTGGCCTTTTACTGGTGCTGTCTCTGTATGGTGCTGTCTCTACGGTGCTGTCTCTGTATGGTGCTGTCTCTACTGTGCTGTCTCTACGGTGCTGTCTCTACGGTGCTGTCTCTACGGTGCTGTCTCTACGGTGCTGTCTCTACTGTGCTGTCTCTACTGTGCTGTCTCTACGGTGCTGTCTCTACGGTGCTGTCTCTACGGTGCTGTCTCTACGGTGCTGTCTCTACTGTGCTGTCTCTACGGTGCTGTCTCTACTGTGCTGTCTCTACTGTGCTGTCTCTACTGTGCTGTCTCTACTGTGCTGTCTCTGTATGGTGCTGTCTCTACGGTGCTGTCTCTGTATGGTGCTGTCTCTACAGTGCTGTCTCTACTGTGCTGTCTCTACTGTGCTGTTTCTACTGTGCTGTCTCTACTGTGCTGTCTCTATGGTGCTGTCTCTACGGTGCTGTCTCCGTATGGTGCTGTCTCTTTACGGTGCTGTTTCTGTATGGTGCTGTCTCTGTATGGTGCTATAAAGAGACAGCACCATATAGAGACAGCACCCAGGACAGCACTGTGCTATCTCTATATGGTGCTGTCTCCATATGGTGCTGTCACATCATGGTGCTGTCTCTATATGTTGCTGTCTCTATATGGTGCTGTCACATCATGGTGCTGTCTCTATATGGTGCTGATCCTTTATGGTGCTGTCTCTATATGGTGCTGTCTATATATGGTGCTGTCTATATATGGTGCTGTCCCTGGATGTGGAATTAGCTTGTGGTCTGTCCCAAATGGCACCATGTTCACTATATAGTGCACTACTATAGACCAGAGCCCTATTCTCTATATAGTGCACTACTTTTGACCAGAGCCCTATTCCCTATATAGTGCACTACTTTTGACCAGAGCCCTATTCCCTATATAGTGCACTACTTTCGACCAGAGCCCTATTCCCGATATAGTGCACTACTTTCGTCCAGAGCCCTATGGCCCCCTGTTCCCTATATAGTGCACTACTTTCGTCCAGAGCCCTATGGCCCTGCATTAAATAGAGAATTGGGTGCCTGTTGAGTTGGAGACATGGTTTCTCCCTGTGAGCCATGGCCCTGGCTGAAATTACACACCTAGTTGTATTGGTCATTTTTTCCTTTATTTAACAAATCAGTTAAGAACAAATTGTTATTTACAATGACGGCCTACCGAGGAACAGTGGGTCAACTGCCTTGTTCAGGGGAACAGTGGGTTAACTGCCTTGTTCAGGGGAACAGTGGGTAAACTGCCTTGTTCAGGGGAACAGTGGGTTAACTGCCTTGTTCAGGGAACAGTGGGTCAACTGCCTTGTTCAGGGGAACAGTGGGTTAACTGTCTTGTTCAGGGGAACAGTGGGTCAACTGCCTTGTTCAGGGGAACAGTGGGTCAACTGCCTTGTTCAGGGGGAACAGTGGGTCAACTGCCTTGTTCAGGGGAACAGTGGGTCAACTGCCTTGTTCAGGGGAACAGTGGGTCAACTGCCTTGTTCAGGGGGCAGAACGACATATTTTTATCTTGTCCGCTCGGGATTCAACCCAGCAACCTTTCAGTTATTAGTCCAAAGCTCTAACCACTAGGTTACCTGCCTCTAACCACTAGGCTACCTGCCTCTAACCACTAGGCTACCTGCCTCTAACCACTAGGCTACCTGCTCTAACCACTAGGCTACCTGCCTCTAACCACTAGACTACCTGCCTCTAACCACTAGACTACCTGCTCTAACCACTAGACTACCTGCTCTAACCACTAGACTACCTGCTCTAACCACTAGACTACCTGCCTCTAACCACTAGGCTACCTGCCTCTAACCACTAGACTACCTGCCTCTAACCACTAGG